>NW_001889893.1:520239-588330 GCF_000143565.1 Laccaria bicolor S238N-H82
GGTCGACTCTGAGGATCCCCTTTCTCAGCAAATTTCCAATTTACACAATCACTCCAAGTGTTGCGAAATCCAAACAATGTCGCTGTTGCCGCACAGCAGCCGCAACAACCACAATCCCAACCTCCCCCTCCCAATTCCCAAAATGCGAATGCTCAGCCTCAGCAATTTAGCCTCCCATACATGAATTACCAGCATCAGGTAGCGCAAAATGCTGCCCAGCAGCAGGCTGACGCAAACCAGAAGCGGAATCAGAAACTTACGCAGCAGCAGCAGCCGCAAAAGAACGGACGTGCGACCCCCCAACTTTCAGCTGCGGTGGCGAATCTTAGCCGTGGTAAAGCTACACCGTCGCCAGTGAGGAGCTCTCCTATGGTTGCGAATCAGCAATTGGCGGGGAGATCTCCTATGGTCCCGAACCAGCAGTTAGCACCTAGGTCCCCCATGCCGCCAAGTGCTCAGCAGTCGCCTCAAATGCAGCAGCAGCAACAACATCCTCAACGCCAACAGCCGCAACAAACACAACAGCAACAACTCCTGCAGCAGTACCCCCAATACAACCCTTCGCATCTTCGTCCCGGTACGGCCGAAGGCCATTCCTCCTCACCTCAACTGCAAGCGCAAATTGCGGCTGCTGCGTCTCAAGTTCGTGCCATTGCACGAGTAAACGCCAGAGCGACGCCTTCCCCTGCATTGAACGCGCCTGCCGCTACAGCGACGTCAGTCGCAGCGGCCATGGTCCCAACCGCTGACGCCCAACAACAGCAACTCGCAAACTCATCACAACAACAACCTCCACAACAGATCAAGCAGCCACAGCAACCACAACAACCCCAGACCCAGCAACAACTCTATTCACAGATGCACCCCGCCTACCAGCAGCAGCTCTACATGAACTACCAAATGGCGCAGGCGCAGGCGCAGGGTCGTATGCTCCCGTATTGGCAGCCTGTGTCTGCGGCAGGCATGGGTCGTGGTATGCCAATGCAAGGCATGGGGGGACCTGTAGGTGCCCATCCTGCCCACCCACATGCTCAGGCTGCTGCTGCCCAACAGGTCATCGGAAAGCAAACTGCCGTTCCTGGTGGAGTGCCTGGGCGATAATAAGCTGCTGCTGTAGCGGTGCGCGGAACTGCTATCTATCTTACACGCGGTCGATTGTGCATCTGGCCCTTGGGAGGTGTACTCTTGCTTTATTATTCTCGCTCTGTTAAGGCGATCCCTGTAATTATTAGAACACGTTGAACACTCATTCATTCATTGTAGTAAATATATCACTATGCATTTGACTGCTTTGCTTAACTCCCGTGAGACCGTGAAAACCCTTCGTCATTCTGGGCTGGCCAAGACAAGTTGAGGGCCCCATCTACGACGATACAAATTTATATTGGAAGGGAGAAGGCGCCAAACCCTCTTGACCTTTTACAAATAGATCACCCACGCGGATTGGGGCGACAAATAGTTCCAGTGAGTTCCTGAGTCGGCACGCTTGACAGATTTTACAACACTAGCTCGTCCGTGACGCAATGACAAGACATTTCTCGGGCCGAAACGTATAGCACTAGCCAAAAGCACAAGGAAAATCACTAACGCTCGCTCTGTAGATATTGACACGACCGAAGTTCCATCAGACACACTGACGTAGCCAGTGGCGGGGCAACGGACACGACCGCCACTCAAGGCAGGCAGGCAGGCACGATTTTTTTTTGTATCCAGGACGTGCCGAGGTAATGGGCTCGGGGAGGGTGCGTATTTTTTTTGTGGAGAGAAACGCCGTTCCGTAAATAGACTGGGTAGGGTTTCCTTGGATTCCCATAACACTGTAGAACTTGACACCGAAACAAGGGGCAACCCACGGCGAACTGACAGAAAGCACCGATCGCGCGTGTGAGGGCTAGGCTAGCAGTGAACCTCATGACCCCGAAAACGTTCCCTAATACTCCGCCGACTCGGCGGTGTTGAAAAAAACTTGAAAGAGGAACCTTCAAAGCGCGAGCTCAAGTAATGGATGACGGGCTTCCCTGAGTTGATAAGTAGAAAGACCCGGTCTCAGCCTGCAGACATGAAATGGAGACCTCGATACACCAAATGGAGCATATAGGTGTGCAACAACATCAGACGCTAAAGGCAGTTCCGGTCATGAAACCATCAAGAACGTGACGGACCTATGAGAGAAACTGAGGTTGTTCTGCCAAATGTGGGCTTCGGTTTTTATTGGCAAAGAAGCAACCTTTACGTCAAGGTCGGTAAAGCTGGAAAGATGACGGAGACAAAGGCTCAGCTCATTGGTGGAGAGGAAAAAGGAACACACGATAGGATCGAGCAGAAGCTTCGAATTCGTGTCTATAATCGCTGTTGAATAACACGGCCAAGGAATATGCCAAAGGGAGTGTAATAATAATAATTTCGGCTGCTATGATACGCAATGTGATTAAGTCCCAAGAAAGGCTCGCCATAATCGAAAGAAGAAAGCGAAAAGGGCGAAAACAGCAAGCAAGTGGATAGCGCACAAGGTACAAACATATCCGCGACAATGCAAAAAAATGTATGGCTGGGCGGCAAGAAAGAACAAAAGTTGAGTCAAACGTCAAACACTCACACACAACTCACGACTGCGCTCTAATTAGTCTCTCCCTTCCACAAGCTCGCTCCGTCGGTCCTGCGAATACCCGTCGTCGTCTTCGCTCTCGCCTTCCAATGAGTCATCACCAGCCGCTTGGGGAGGAATATTTTTGCCATTCTGACCCTTCATATTGAGTGTTTCCCGAAAACGTTTTTTTATCTGTCACAGAGCTTAGCAACCAGCGCCAGTCAAGAGCATTACGAAACCCACCAGCTTGGCGTACACCAGCCCACAAGCATTGCATAGTGTACGAGGTCCTGAAAATAACATGTCAACAATAATTTTTTGCTGCGAGTAAGATGTAAATCCTCACCCATCGGTCCCCGTCTCCACTCTGGCGTAGAGGTAGCATTACACCCCAAACAAGTCTGACCTTCCTGAACCGTATCATCTACTTTCTGATGAACAGAATCAAAGCCATCAAAGGCAAGACACCAAGTTCAGAAAAATCCACAGTCAGTTCAGGCACGCGCAATTGGTTTCAACCCAAAGAAATGCAAAAGTGGAAGTAACAACCGATCAAGAGGGGAAGACAGAAAATAAAATAAAAAGAGGCAAATCAATACCCAATCAAACAATAATAAAAAACTCCTGACCTGTCGCTTTGAAGAAGAAGACGATGACGCCGTAGCTCCATTCGCCGGCTCCTTCGGCGTCGCTTCTTCTGGGTCTTTCTCCTTTGGAGAGCGTGTCGACTCGGTCGGTGCCGCGGCATTACCGCCACTCTGGCGATGGGAATGCTGCGCCAACGCCTCGTCGAGCGTGTGCCAACCGTACGTAGCGCTCTGCAACATTCGTTCGATCGTCTCGGCCGCTGGAGGCGTTCTGGAGGCTGACGACGACGACGACGAGGGAGCAGACAGCGCCTCCGTCCCATCCAAAATTATCCTATAGGACTCCAACAACTAGTTTTTTTTTTTTAGAGAGTCAGAATGGGGCTCATCTCGAGAGTGGATATACTGACCTTCATGAAATCAAGATTGGAAGGTGTGCCTGGCGGTGGGATCGCGGGAGGGGATTCTTTCTCCCTCCGTGAAGGTTTTCCCTGATTGTTATGCTGTTGAGCCTGGTGGTGGTGGTGTGGAGGAGGAGGAGGCTGCTGCGGTTGCTGTTGCTGGTGATGGTGAGCAGAGCTCGGTGGCGGCGGAATCGAGGAGGCAGAGGACGAGTGAGGAGGTGGAGGTGGCGGTGGTGCATGGTGCCTATCCTCCCCTCTACGAGAATCACCGCTCGAAGGCGGAGGAGGGGGATGCGAAGGCGCGTATCCCCTCGGCTCAGAAGAAGAGCTGGAAACTTGTTCTGGTCGTCCAGGACCAGAGGTGTACGGAGGTTCTGCAGACGCATGTGTGGGAGGGGGATGGGGTGGGTATTGTTGCTGATTATAATGGCCCCAGCCCTCATTGGGCCAGTGCGATGAAGGATGCGGCGGCGGCGGCGGGTGCTGAGCCTGGGGCGGGGGCTGAGGCGGCGGGTGCTGGTACTGCCCTGGACCGTAACCCTGCTGCTGGTAGGATGGGGCTTGATAGTGGTGATTTGACAGAGGCGGTGAATGGGGTTGGGAAGGGGGATTTGTTGACCGAGATGATCGCAAGGAAGGGGGTTGAACTACCTGAGGAGGCTCGTACGCTGAGACGGGTGGGGGGTAAGGGTTGTAGTCATAGCTTGGGGGGTTTGGATGAGAGTAACCGTATCGTCCGTCGGATGGCATAGTGTCGATAAAAAAAAAGCCTGGTGTGGTTATAAGTGGGCAGGTAAGGAGTGAAGCACACCAAAAGGACTCACAGCTTGGTGGGCAAAAGAGAAGGAAGAAAGGGGGGCGAGGTAGTTGGAGATATCGACGTCAGAGGTTTTTGATATGAGATAGCTAGAATGGCAGGGAAGATGCGTGAGCAGTGCGAAACATGATTGGCAGCCAGAGCTTATTAGAGGGCGAAGGGGCGAAAACGGGCCTATCTCCCCTTGCACTCCTGCATCATGAAATTGTCAAAAAGAGTCTGTACACGAGGACTCCGGGCAACTTGTATTTGACGATTACCGTCAAAACGTAAACCCAGCAGCCAGAAGTGGGGAAAAGGGTCGTAGGCTTGCTGGGATGCCGCGACCCTGAAGCATGGACAACTTAACGATCGACTCACACAAGAACTCCACAACGGAAGGAGACTTGTTAGGTTTAAGCACGAATTTAGATGTTGTATAGCAAAGGGACGGCGCTCTAGAAAAATGAATTAGCGAAGCTTAAGCGCGCGATGAACCAGAGTGCTCACCGGTCGTTCAAGGCGGCCTTTCCAGCCGACAGGCTGATAATACAGTCTATTGTGCGACTTGAGAGCCCCCGTCGTTGTCAGAGGCGGTAAAGCAGAGAGCCAGGGCGCGAGATGTCGACCCGTAACAATGGTTCGGCCCGCGATAGTCCGACATTTGTATGTTCAATAGTTGTCAACAACACACCCTGCGTTTTGATTTACCTTATTTCAGCCCTCGACCTTATTCCAATCATCCTACCTCGCAGGAAATGAAACTTGAAAGAAGCAAAATATAATTGCACGAGTAGATAAAACGATGTAGACAGTTATTGAAATGAAAGTGGTATTCGTTCCGATAGGTTGCAATCCCGGGGATATTTAGATATCATTATCCGTAAGAAGCCTGCTCCCCCGCCAGAGACCGCTCTTTATCCTTGTTCGGATCTCCCTTCCACTTTGTCTGCTTCGGAACGTTGGCGAACTCATCCGGAGACGGATCAAACCCACCACCACTACCCTCATACCCATCACTCCCGCTTTTCTCGGGAACCTTGGGTGCAGCACTATTCCCACCCGCAGCAGCAGCAGCAGCCCGCTCCCTCGCACGTCGTCGGCGCCTCAAAATCTTCTTCCGGTTCCTCACCGCCCTACGGTACTCCTGCTCATCGCCATAGAACAAAGCGTACTCGCAGAACGCGCAAATCCATTCGTCCGCCGGGTTGGTCAGTTGCGCCGTAGGCTGAGGCGCCTGGGATTTCTTCCTCCTTCGTGGTGGGATCTCAGCAGACAAAAATCGCAACGGAAGCGGGCCCAGATCGTTAGGGTTGGCCTGGGAAGTACCATTCGCGGCTCCAACACCACCACCAGAATGCGGCAGACGTGATGGAACGTAGTTGCGCAGATGATGAGGGTTGGACGCGTTCGCGAGGGCGGACCGCTTTTTCTTCTTCCCCCGCGGTTTCGTACCGCCTATCAAAGCCTGATCCAAAAACTCTGCCGTCTGCTCAACACTAGGCGGTTTCCCATTGGTGATCGTCCGTGCGCGCTGCTGGGCGCGCTCGCGCTTTGACCTACCCTTGGATGTCAACGAGTTCATCATCCTACTCGCCGCAGCCAGTTTAACTGCCTTGGCTGCCTGCCGTTCCAACTCCTCCTCGAAACGATTGCGCAGCATCGTGACTTCCTCCTTGGTGGCGATAAGGCGGTCGGCGGCTGCGATGAAACGAGTCCAAGTAAGAAGTTTGCAGTACATGTAAATGTGCGTTCATCAGGGCTAGCTCTCTCAACAAGGGAAGAAGATGGGGAAAAAAAGTCGACAATGAGAAGAGAAAAAAAAGGTCGACAAGAACAAGAAAAGTAAGAAGGAAGGAAACGCCACCACTCACTCGCGCTGGGACAGACAAAAGTGAATTCAGAAGCAGGGAGCGGTACCGCATCAGGATGGCGGGGAATGCGTTTGATCCTCATAGCTCTAGCAAGACGAACGGTCGTCCTCTTCGACAAACGAACCCTCGGCATCTCCACGTTCTTCACGTCGTCGAATCGCCCACCAGGAACAAACGGATAATTCGCCGATAAAGCTTGATCAAGCGCAAGCGTATCGCCATGCGAAAGCGCACCCAACACCGCCGCCAACTGCCTCTTCCTGCTCTTCAACATTTCCTTATGCTGCAGCCCCGCCAAAGTAACAGCCGCCAACTTGCCCCTCTTCTGCCCTAACAACCCCAACTGACCCGCAGTAGGTCGATAGGCCTCCATCGCAGACTCACTGCCGCCCCCTCCACCACCGCCCTCCGTCCGTCCAGTCGGTATCCCCCTGTCCATCTCCTCCCTCCCTCCACCTCCTCCCGCACCCACCTCCTCCCCATCCACCCCACCACCACGAGGCGAATTCCCAACATTCACAGGAACCTTCCTCTTCTTCGTATTCCCCGGCTGCTGCAAATGATCAATATAATCCCCATCTCCATGCTCATCATCTTCATCACCTCCCCCCCTCCCACCTAACCCTAGCCCAGCAGCGGCAGCAGCAGCCGCTGCAAGGTGCACCCCAAACTCTAGAGAGTCAAGGTTAGGCGATGCCCCTCCTGCTCCGGGTTTCGCAGCAGCAGCAGCGCCCGCAAGGAAATCCTGCACGCCCCCCAAAATCGGCACGTAATAGCTCTGCAGAGCCATGCGCGCCGAGAGCGTCTCCGCGTGTGCCAGGAGTTCTTCAGCAGTCGCATCTGGATTTATCATGTCCAACGCAGCAGCGTTGGCGTTGTTGGATGTGGGATCAGAAGAAGCGGTGGGCGACGTTTTACGCCGTTTCGGGAGCGGTTTTACCCGTCGTAATGTTGGGAACTCGGGCACGTCAAAGACGGGCGATCCTCCGCCGTGATACATTATCTTTTCTTCGGTGGTGGTGGTGGTGGTGCTGGGTTGAGGTTGTTGTGCAGCGGGTTTATGTTCTTTTCTGGGATGGTGATGATGAGATTTTGATTTTGACTTTCTTGCTTTTAAGAAAAGTTTGTATGGGTTGGCGTGCACCTGGCCCATGGGATTAAGAATCAGTATGTGCGGTTGGATGGGTAGGATGAAATGTGAAAGGGGGGTGGGGGAAGAAGAAGAAGAAGAAGAAAAAAGTGTTGCTGTGGAGCGCGTGGGTGGTGGTAACGAAGGACAATGCGGAATTAGTTTTGGGGTTAAAAGCAAAAGCCGTAAGGCCTCAAGGTCTCTTCTAACAAAGAACGAAAGAAAGAAACGTCGCAAGAGAAAAAGAAAGAAACGTCGTAACAAGGGGTGACGTGGAAGCCCTTACCGTCAGTCAGTGGGTGGAACGAAAGTGGTGTGTAGGACCACAAAATTTACAGCACTATAAAGCAAGCACAGCAACTTTGTAATAAAAAAACGTCAGCAACTCGCCACCAATGCATGCCGTGAGCACCCTAAACTCAAAATGAACACTGACATGGATCGATGGACACCAGATGTTGTCGGGCGTAGATTGTCCTTGATTCGATGAGATAGATCCCGTACACGTAGGTAGTCGTCGTCGAGGAGTATTTCGCAAGGTACAAGACTGACGACGAGCAAAAACTCTATCAGCGAGTGGATTACGAAGACAAAACCTGCCTGATGAGTGACGCTACAGTCCGGTAAATACTGCCAAGGCCCAAAAATGGATCAAAGGAGCGGGAATAGCCAGGAACACGAAGTACACCTTGCCGATCTTTGGGATTTCTTTCACGCAGGTTCACTCTTCATTAGTCTCCCGTAGTCAGCCCTATAAATATCACGTTTGTCTCTTTTAAGGGGAAGGGAAGTCGACAGTGATATATGGTCTGATTTCACGCGCGCCCATCAAACCGCGGTACCCACATTCAAATTCAAGGTTGTCGACTATTGCCTTATAAGGCGATATATCACAGCCACCGCGTGACTTGAGTCTTACTAATATCACCACCTCTCACCGAGAAACGATCTCGAGAAGAGCAAGACGAAAACTTGTCATCCGCGTCATCAGCTCCACCGAAAAAGGGTCTACATACGGCTTTGCAGTCCACTCCAGGTGAAGCGCCAACAACACTACGGCAACACCAAGGCAACGCATGCCCTGCCAAACGAAACGCGACAAATTAAACAGTCTATTCGATGCATTGGATGCTGTCGGAGAGTTCCCATCGACACACACCCTATACCGAGATCAAACCTGTTTGGGCCGCCTTGACCTCGTTTTCCGCGCAGCTTATCGAGAAGAAGTTGGTTAGGTTGGCCAAGTAAGCGTTGAAGCTTGAAGGTGGGGGGGGGGAATGGACTGCATGCCTCTTCCAAACAGAAGATAGTGTCAGATACGGTCCAATGGGCAGATGTAGGCTCTACTATGGTGTCACAGGCAGCCGATGTTGTACAGAAGCACCAGCCGTTGTTTTTGACACTGAACTTCGCACATAACAACGAGGCTCGATTAAGTATTGCCTCTCGCGCGTGGTCACTTCGCGTCCTCTGCACCGGTCGACCTCTTTGCTTACGGCAGCCGGATTGGAGAAATGCCAGCTTATAGCACCATTATCAATACTCTTCAAGGACTTTCAGATCAGGATGCAGCAACCACTTCGCAGGCTCGCACGGTCGTGACCCTACAAAGTTTGAGGTCTTACAGTTTAACAACGTGTAAAACTATCTAAAACTATGGTAGAATGGATTTTGTAAAGGACAGATGAAGAAATAAGGCTGCAGACGCGTAATAAACTGCTAATTAGTTGACGCGAGCGTGCTATTTGGCATTGAGTGGTTGGCACGTGTGGCAACTGATACCGAATATCTGTACCACGGTTCAGACCCCACACATGAACCTAGACTAACTCTTCATACACACGAACAGAATATATATCTAAGCTAGCATAGAGGAAAGCATATGACGATTCGTATCAACCGAAAACCGAACACAGGACGGACGAAAGAGGCAAAAAAAAGAGTTCTCGAGGTGGGAAATTGACCTAAATCATACAGCTGGCTGAGGGGGATGGATGCGTGCGTGCGTGCGATGCGATGCGAATGCTCTACATGTAAAAAACGATATGTCAAATAACAGTCCGTGATCATAAAAAAGAAAAGAAAAGAAAAAGTATCGTCTCGGTCTCGAATCTCGAGAGAAAAATCAACATCTACAGAGAGAGGGCGGTTGGTGTGATGGGGGTGGGTATCAGTCCAATGATAAGGTGGGTGTTCGGATGTGTCGCAATACATTATAAAGTGATGACAATGCAGAAAGCGGTGGGGTTGGTGGTACCCAGGTATATGAAGAGAAAGGAACAAGAAATGTATCGCGAACAGTTGTGGACTGATGATGATGATGAGTGACGATGGATGTGGGATGCTGATAATGCTGTTGATGATATAATATGCTTTGCTCGTCCATGCAAATGTTGAATTCTTGGGGGGCTTCGTATTAATTGAGTGATAAACTTGGCGAAAAAAAAAGCCCCTGCGCGTCTAGATAACTGCATGAATTGAAGGAGTAGGATATGATGGATGGATCTTGATAAAAAGTGGGCTGGTATTAGGTGTTTGTGCGATTGGTCGTCGGCGGATATTATCGTATCCTCCAGTCGAAAGATATTATCGTGTACTTTTTATCCTCCAATGGGGGAGCGTCGTTTCTAATCCCACAGTCTTTTTCATACAGCGGTTCTTCTGTGCCATGCATTCGTGGTACGAGCAAAAATAAAGTTCGAGACGAGACGGAAGTGAAAATGAGGTCGAGAGTTTGGAAAATGAGGTTTGAGCTTTCGTTAAGAGCAAGTTGCAGCGCATGAGTCGTAAAATCCAGGTCGGTCGAGGTTGGAGAGGGTGGGACAGTGAAGGTTGGGATGAGGATCGTCGGTCAAGGTCGTCAATGGGGAGGGGAAGCCGGGTAGAGAAGTGAAGGAGGATCGATTTTTTTGAGGTTTTATTCGTTTTTTAAAAGCAAGAGGCTGCATAAAGATGTTGGCAAATTACCACCACCCTTGCTGACCACCTCCACCTGCTGACGAATAGCCTCCACCTCCACCATACCCGCCACCACCACCTCCTCCACCACCATAGCCTCCATAAGAAGGTCCACCACCACCGTACGCCTTGGCACCTCCAACCCCACCGCCAAACCCACCACCACCTGCACTGGGGGCCCTATAATCCCTACCACCAGCTCCCCTACCACCACCACGTCCACGTCCTCCACCACGGCCGCCCCTATATCCTCCACTGCCAAAGGACGCTTCATGAGCGACCGTCTCCAGCCAACTAGGGATTTCCTGGTTAGCCTCCCTAAGCAGCTCAACGAGATCTCGGACGATGTTCTTATTGCCACGGTTGAAGAACGCAGTGCTGACACCAGTGTTACCCGCGCGGCCGGTACGTCCAATGCGATGGACGTAGTCGTCAATGTCGCTGGGCAAATCATAGTTGACGACATGGGTGACGTTGGGAATGTCAAGTCCACGGGCAGCAACGGCCGTAGCTACCATGATGGGAGTCCTGCCAGTTCTAAAAGTCTGGAGAGCCATCTCTCGTTCGCGTTGGGTACGATCACCGTGGATGGAGGTAGCAGGGAGGTTGTTGCCCATCAAGAAGTCGCTCAACATGTCCGCCATCCTCTTTGTTTCGACGAACACAAGAGTGAGCCCGAGGTCCTCCTTGGGTTGAGAAGCGAGAATGTCAAGCAAGACGCTCCTCTTATCGAGATCCTCAACATACTCGATCTTCTGAGTGATGTTTTCGGATGTGCTTCCAACTCTTCCAACGCTCAAGAAGACATAATCCTTCAAAAAGTCCTTGGCAAGCATCTGAATGTCTCTGGGGAATGTAGCACTGAACATGAGGGTTTGACGGTCCGCAGTGCTGGGCATATCCTCTCCCTGAACAATACGCCTGATCTGGGGTTCGAAACCCATGTCAAGCATGCGATCGGCCTCGTCAAGGACGAGATACTTGATGTTGGCGAGGCTGATGCGACCACGTTCGATCAAGTCAACAAGACGGCCCGGTGTGGCGCTAAGGAGGTCACAACCACGTTCGATAAGGCGGAGTTGTTGATTGATATCGGCGCCACCGTAGACGACGGCAGGGCGAACCCAGGACCGATACGCGAACTTCCGTGCCTCGTCATGAATCTGGGAGACAAGCTCACGGGTGGGGGCGAGGATCAGAGCGGTAGGATAAGCTTTGCGAGCACGACCGTAGCCCCCTGCAGAAGACTGTGCTGGGGGAGGGCGAGGGCCTTCGGCGAAAGAAGCAGAGAGAATGGGGAAGAGGAAGCCACCTGTTTTACCGGAACCGGTCTGCAAGTGATTAAAATCAGATTACAACGTCATCAAGCGACAATGACGGAACCCTTACCTGAGCACAAGCCATCAAGTCCCTCCCTCCAGCTACGATAGGGATGGAATACTTTTGAACGGGAGTAGGAGTCGTATACATGGCGAAGCCAATATTCTCCAACAAAACGGGATCCAAAGGAGGGCTGGTGAAAGAGAGTACGGGCTCGGGTACACCAGCACCGGTAGCCTCGACGGGAATATCGTCGTACTTTTCAAAGTTGATGCCAGTGTGCTGTTTAGAGGGATCAGCGGCATCGCCGAATAGCTCCTTCTCCATGCGCAGGTGACGGGGGCCCACGACATGCTTGCCATCCTTCCATGCGCCGTAGCCTTGGGAGATGTTGGAGTCATTGGTAGGGCGTGGCGAAGCAGCAGCCCAATTTGGGGTAGATGTTGGGCCAGCCCAGTTGGAGGCTCCACCGCTGGCGACACGAGAATTAGAAAAAGCGCCTCGACCTCTATCAGAGTAGCCTCCTCCCCTTGACTCAAAACCGCCGCGGGCGGCAGGAGGAGGGGTTGAAGTGCGGGAATCAGTCCAGCCGGTTCTACTATGGATGAGTCAGAAATGTGTCGGCTGTGCTGAGAGACGTATATACTTGCCCGTTGGATACAATGGGAGAGGAAGCAGCCCGCTGCGTATTCCTCATGTGTGGAGGAACATAAGCAGATTTGGTGAGACCAAGAGACGCTGCAGCAAAATGAAAATCTCGCCAGTGTGAAAATTTAAGAAAAATACGAACCAAATTGGCTCTCGATACCCATGTTGCCGTTTACAAGACCATTTGTCATATTAGGTGGAAGAGTAAAGGTGATTTTTTGTTGGTTGATAAGTTGTTTTTTTTCTTTCGTGAAAGTATTCGAACGAAAAGAAAGGAAAGGAGATGGTTGTTCTAAAGGATGATGATGGGGTAGATCAAAGAGACGGCGACTTGACGAAATTTGCTTTTGGAACGGATGACAAATATTCACACGATCACGCTCCTGATCACTTTACTGCCACGATCATAATTTACACCTCACCATTACTCTCAGTATGTCGCACGGACACACCCACGGACCAGGTCAATCCTGCTCACACTCAGATGCACCACAATCACCCGCATTGCCCACTCCAGATCCCGCACTTCAAGCCCTCATAGACCAGGACTTCATCCCGGTCCCAATTGCTCTCGGCCCAGACGCCCACATTGCTCTCTGTGCTCGCCACCGTCTCGAAAAATGCGACCCCTGCAACGTAAACTTCGTCAACACCAACCGCCTCGCCCAACTCCTAGTCCAGAACCCCAACCTTCTCTGTCCCCCTCCAAACAATGTCGTCACACAGAAGCTTACGCAGATGGTCGTCAGCACGAAAGACGAAGGGAATGTACGTCTTTCCTCTCCCTCCTTCCCTACAACACATCTAACCATGGAAATATAGAACCTGTTCAAAGCAGGCCACGCACAACAAGCACTAACCCGCTACACCGCCGCTGCCCAACTCGCCGTGCAGAGACCTCCATGGGAAACAAACGCCCTCATGCGTGAGGAACTCACAACCGTCGTCTCCAACAGATCCGCAGCTTATTACGACGTGCACGACTACGTCTCCGCACTAGCCGACGCCGAAACCGTCATCGCCATCCGCCGGAATTGGAGTAAAGGCCACTTCCGCAAAGCAAAGGCGCTCCTTGGTTTACACCGTCTCCAAGAATCAGCTGATGCTATCCGTTTGGGACTTTCTTTTGAGCCCCACAATGCGGTTCGTTTTTCCTCCACCCTGCATTCTATCGTACGCTGACGTGTAGGAATTGAATAGGAACTGCTCACATTTTTGGCCGATGTGGAAAGGTTGCAGAAGAAAGTCGAGGATAAGAAGCAGGAGGCAAGAGCTGCCAAAATAGAACCACCCTCAACGCCTGTCGCAGCGGCAGCGTGAGCCTTCCCCTCCCTTTTTTCGACTGTCATACCCCGTGTTTTATTTGTGTATGTGTAATCTATCTGCAAGGCATTTTGCAACGTTACCACCCATCTAAAGCGCATGATGGAGCATTCTGTGAGCCCCTTCAGTACAATTTTAGTTTGCCTGGCGTCAGTCCACGTATTTTTTGGCAGAACGAACGGGCTTTACTTTGAAGCTCCTTTGATCGTAGTGCTTCCCTTAAACACTGTCCTATATCCTCAGAACAGGGATCGCGCTCCCTCTTCGCGACTCTTTTGGTTCCTTTCTGACCTCTTACTTACCCGTCAGGAACCTTCTGCTCCGTGGCTCGTCCGAAAGATAGTTCAACCTTGGATCAAAGATACTTGATTTATCGACCGAATGGTCTTCAGGTCAAACTTGAACCGAGAAAGGTCATCAGTGGACGTGTTTCTCCAAGATGTTATCCAGCCAGCGGCATTGGCAACATGATCTGAAGATGCCTTTACGCGCAGAACATACACGTTCTTCTTCAAGGGCCCATTATCTCACCTGAATGTGCGTTACAGTTCTCCCAATAGCACTGCTGTTCTTGCCTTGACGTTTTTTTTTCAGATTGACCCCTCTCGAAGTTGGGGACTCCGCACGACCTCATTCACTGTCGCTCAGGATCAGTGCAAGGCTTTTGTCCACTGCTCGTTGATCGTTCCCAGGCCCCATCGTATTATGACGCTTCTGTTGGTTCAAGTGCTGGTGTGATACCTCATCTTCACCCCTGCAAGGCGAACCCCCCCTCGTGTTGAGATTCTATCTGCGTAAATTTGAGCAAATTCACCTCCTCCAAGTTCCACGAACAAATCCAATGCGGAAGACAAAGGTCATGTTCAGAAGCTCCGTAGATATCATAACTTGTCTGATGATGGTCTCAAATTGTAGGTCGTCTGGACCGTCTACCTTGCCTTGCAATCGAGTTGCGATCTTATGCCAATCAAATCTCCATTCCACCTTGAATTTCTTTCACAATTGAGCAATAACAAGTCCATATCTATCGAGGTGTCGGTGTCATAACTGAGACATGATGCACGAGTAGCAATGATCCTTCTACCATAGGTCCGCAATCTCCCACACAAACGGCCCCGTTATAAAATCTCGTTCCGCCGCCCAAATAAACTCCTCGACTGGTCCCAGCTCGCGTGCCTCCAACGCCGCTTGATTGTCGTCTTGATCATACACAATGAAAATAGTCGACCCATCAATGATAGTCCCGACGCGGAAATCGAGGTCGTATTCAGACGTTTCGTGGATATCGCACATTACTTGTCTTATGATGGTTTGGACTCGTATGTCGTCTGGACCGTCTACTTTGTCTCGGTATCGAGTTGCGATCTTGTGTTTGTCAAATCTGAAGCCTTTGATGAATACCTTTCCTTGCAACTGTGAGACGCAGATGATACTCGAGTAAAACAAGTGGCTCACCATCTTGTGAAGTGCAAAGAACGTTATGACGGAAAGGAGTTGAGACTCGGCCAGTAAGTTTCAGCCTCGTACCGCTCGCATGATGTCATGATATTTCGCGGGTTGCAGCGCGGCAATAGAACGAACCTCTTCTTCTTCCCGTCCCCTGCAATACACCTGGTCACGAACTCAAAATTTTCACCGGATTTGTGTGTTCCCAAAAGATCAAGTTTATAGGAGGGGGCTTGAGTTTAAATTTCCTGGGTTTACAGTCAGCGGCGGGTGCGCAACGATAGGCCTGGCCTCCTTTTCCGTATTTCGAAGATTGTCCACCAAAAGCGATTTTTCCCTCTTGTGTGTGCGAGCACAGCACGTCGTAGTGTCCAAGCTGTTTGGGTGAAATTCAATCAATTGAGGGTACTTATGGGAAAATAATGGCTCCTCACTGACAGTGTGAGGAGCTTCTCTACACATGTACATGATGTAGTGGATTGCGTCTCGGTCACCAAGCCAGTCGGATTCTTTGACCTACAGGGAGAAACATCAGAAGACCAAGCTACCAAGTAATATGTGGTAAGGCGCCCACAGTATCATACATATGCCACTGCCGATCATCTTCAGACACCACCAGCAGCCACCAGCGCCTCTAAAATTTATTGATTCATAGATGGTAAGATTGGGGAAGTGGATTCAAGACAAACATGACAAGCGCGTCGAATTCGTGTTCAATAGCGGGTATTTTCCCGAGGACCAAGACTGTGGTGGAGAGGTGAGAAGAAGTGTGTCCTCAGCTGAAGTGTGTTCCTCACCATGACTTCCTGGCGACGATGAAAGGACAGTCAGTGTTTCCAGCACAACAAGGGCCAGCTGGTCATTACATCGACACTGAGTACTGGTGCTTCAAGCTTGAGCTTGAAGCTTGGTAGGGTGAGGAGGGACATGTCTCCGCCTTAGTAGTTGTCAGAACGAAGAATGCGGACATTGGGGAGACAGCACAATATGATGATTTGGACTGTGGCTGTCCTCCTCATGTTCTATGTAATGACGCTTCGCATTCTCTCACGCTTGTCTTGCACCTATGGTGATGAACCGCATGCCCTTCTTCCCCCGTGCCTCAGGTTTTACCATCAACGACAGTCATCTGTATCAAGTTGGTGGGGACTTCAACATCCACTTCGCAATACCTGCAGAATCTACAGGTTGGTTCGGAATTTCAATGCTTCCATGACCTTATTGAACGCAGTGTCCAGAGCGCATTACAACACAATTACTGGGGAAACGGAAAGAGCGTGATCTCGACAAAGGCGATGCGGAAGCAGATGGACCCAGAAAGAGATTTGAAGAAGTTCGCGATGAAATTCCGAGTCCGGACGGCCTGATGGTTCGTTTCTTGCCATGAATCATTTCCCTTGACTAATTTCTTTTCCGTTACACAGACTGTACATCCAAAGGACATAGACTTGCAAAGACAACTAACAAGTGGTTCGAATCATTGCACACACTCGGCGATCTACGAAGGGCGCATTGTGGCGGTCAAGGTTTTCCATGGTCCTCGAGCTAAGCAGGTAAAAACATCCCCATTTCACTCTGAGATTTATTAATCGTAATTCTTGCAGAGTTGGAAGTTCAATCTTACTTTGGCTAAAAACTTTTTGTGAATAACATCTACTATCTTTCGTATCTTCTAATGACTGGCTCAAAACCCAGCCAGCCTAATGTTCCAAAAATTGTTGGGATTTCTGGCGAAAACGGAACAGAAAGTCCATTCATCGTTTTTCATGGAAGTGAGTTTCTAGCATTCTCTTCAACACACCATACTCATGGGGAATCGGGATATCAGTATCTGACAGAAAAATGAACTCGTTGTTAGCCAAAGCGTTGTGTGCCGATTTGAATAAGAGTGTTCAGCTATCGATGAGAACGGTCAGTTACCTTGTTGGCAATGGTAATATGGCTTAATCACGGAAATGACACCAGGTCAAAGGGCTCGCGGTATGGATGGCTCTGTTTCAGTCATGGCTTGTCTGAAGTATGTTTTCTGGTATAATAGGCAGGACTGAGTTACCTGGAGTCTCAGAACCTTTTATCTAAGGGCATAGTTAGCAATCTGAAATGGGAGGTGAGCTTATAAGGTTAGGCTTTCGCACTGAGAAGACTCTTACTTCCGGGGATCAGAACTTCGACATCTTTGCTAGTGGCAGCGATGAGCCGGTTCTTTCAATTCACTTCCCGGACACCACGGCTCGTGGACCCCATCTGGCTCCATCTTTTTACCATCCAGAAGACCACAGGGGTGGGACTGAAATATTGAGCGGGCTCTGTCAGAAAGTTCGTGCTCTTTCTACGGTAGACAAACCTATCCATCGCTGAGACAAAGCATTTTCTCCCACTCAAGCTGTTTTCGGAGGTCAACTCCATCCTCTATGGTACGACATTTATGTCCAAGCTTTTTACAGCCGCTGAAATTCAATGACAGACGATTCTCCAGAGAGGGAACTTGACGCCGATGACTCAGTCGAAACTTACTCAAGGGTCGTTCAAACTAATTGGGAAGGCCACTTAAATGTCGCTGGGGACATTTTGAGCTCGACGGATGTGCGAACATCTCATAACATTCCTCGGCGTGAGGTGCGGTGGAAACTTGACGAAAGTGCAAACAATCGAAGCCTCGAGTCTATAGTGGGCCGTTTTGAGGACTACCTGGATCGCATTTGGGCATCCTCAGCATACTCTCCCCTACGTCGTATTACAGCGTCGCCTCATAAATGGCTTTCCCATCGTTGTCCTGGGTATCTTCGCGAAGAGATAACCCTCACAGCAGATGTGTCAAAGAGTATTGTCATTGCTCACCAATACCCCAGTCATTGCGAGATTTGCACAATATGTGGCCAGCTTGTTCAATATCCTAACACTCCAGTAGATGACACGGTCCAAGAAGCCACATATCATCCATATCATCCCTCACAGGTGCTTCTATATGTACCTACAGCTTTCTAACGGCTAATACTCTCCTCACCAGTTCTGTGCTCTTCCGGGTCCGGCTCCTCTTCGGGTGTAATCTAACCTCCGTGTCGTCATTGCGTTCTTCCCCCTCATCTTGTATTGCTATGATTGTTCGCCGAGGCGCTTTGGACCTATTTGGATATCCGTATACACGATGCCACTCCACCTTGCTAAGTATCTGCTTTCGCTTTGCTTTCTTGCCCCCGACTTGTTCAGGAACTTAGCGGCAAAATGTATGAATAAACTATGCTACCTCTACGCCAGAGTGGAGACGGGGACCGATGGGTAAGGATTTACACCCTATTCACAGCAAATCTTTTTGTTGATATATATCATTTCCAGGACCTCGTACACTATGCAATGCTTGTGGGCTCGTGTACGCCAAGATGGTGGGTTTTTAATGCTCCTGATTGACGCTGGTTGCTAAGCTGCTGTTGTTCAGATAAAAAAACGTTTTCGAGAAAAAATCAACATGATGAAGGGTCAGAATGGCAAACATATTCCTCCCCAAGCTACTGGTGACGACTCTTTGAAAGGCGAGAGCAAAGACGACGACGGGTATTCGCAGGACCTATGGAGCGAGCTTGTGGAGATGGCTTCGATTTCTAGTTATCAGAAAGTAGATGACACGGTTCAGGAAGGCCAGACTTGTTTGGGCTGTAATGCTACCTCTACGCCAGAGTGGAGACGGGGACCGATGGGTAAGGATTTTCATCTTATTCGCAGCAGGAATTTTATCGTTGATATATTATTTTCAGGACCTCGTACACTATGCAATGCTTGTGGGCTCGTGTACGCCAAGCTGGTGGGGGTTCATTTCTCTTGACTGACGCTGGTTGCTAAGCTCTGTGACAGATAAGAAGACGTTTTCGAAAACTCCATATGAAGGGTCAGAATGGCAAAACATCCCTCCCCAAGTGGCCGGTGAAGACTCTTTGAAGACGAGAGCGAAGACGACGACGGGTATTCGCAGGACCGACGGAGCGAGCTTATGGAAGGGAGAGACTAATTAGAGCGAGTCGTGAGTTGTGTGTGAGTGATTGACGTTTGACTCAAGTTTTTGTTCTTTCTTGCCGCCGTACATTTTCGACTTGCTTGCTGTTTTTCGCCCTTCGCTTTTTTCTTTCGATTCCGGCGAGCCGTTCTTGGGACTTAATCATATTGCGTATCATAGCAGCCGAAATTATCATTATTACACTCACTTTGGCATATTCCTTGGCCGTGTTATTCAACAGCGTTTATAGACACGAAGCTTCTGCTCGATTCTGTCGTGTGTCCTTGTCTTGAAACAACATCATATACTTACCCTACACTCTTTCAGTCACCTACGGGCCGCAATTTTTTTCTTTCGCCGCAACCTACCAACGTCTTCAAGCCAGAAGTCAATCTAGAGTACGCCCTCGCAAAACTTGTGCCGTTCACTGAGCACAAAAACATCATTCGTAGAGGTGGCGTCGCATCTACAATCAAGTACGTGTAACAGCAGCCTACCTTCATCCGGTCTCACCCTTCTCTATTAAAGGGACTGCTCCTTCCACGCAGCAGGCCAGAAAGCGATCCTCAGCCCTGAATCCGCCCTAGTCTCCGTCACCCCCTCCAAGCTCCAGTCACGTGGAATCGATGCCCTCCCCTACTTGTTGCTCTCGGACCCGAAGAATTCGAACTCAACGTTCGTATCCACTTTTTACGTTTGTATTCTTACTTACGTCAACTCCAAGGACAGGATCAAGAAAAGCTTCTCGAACCACTCCAGTTCCTACCGCCCACGAAAACTCGCAAGTCCGACTCCACTATCCGGCTCACACCCGTAGAAACCCTGCATTTGCTATGCCACACTCGCTGGGGACGTGATTACCTCCGTCAACACGGCGTTACGAGATCGTGCGTGCAGCACATATGGCAGAGACGGTCGACAAGGTGCCTCTCTCTTTCTTGACTTGTTTCGATCATCTATTAAAGACAATGAACAGATCTCTGAACATATTGAGAGGCTTGTGCAGCTTATCCATGGCGACGAACTTAAGATCGCCGAGGCAGAGGAGTTGGATGAGTTAGATCAGACTGACGCGGGTCCGCCCCCAGCACCTTCACCTTCAGTTGATGAGGATGATGAAGATTTCAAGATTGAGGAGATTCAAGGTGAAATGAGGGAAGTTTGACTAGAGGTGATAGATTGATGTCTTTCAGTCCCTCTCAATTCCTCCATGGGGATTGTGTTGACGACCTCATTTACTCAAGTCAGAAGCTTTAGATGACGGCAAATATTCATGCTCTCTTCAAGCTCTTTCTGCCAAAAATATTGTTGAGATTCACGACCCCGTAAGTCAGAGTCCCTTTAACCCACCTTGAACGGCTATCGGTTATCGTCAGAAACTGGGGACCGCGCTCGCCTAAGGGGCGGCTTCGTTCATATTCATCATATGACATGCGAGTGTTCGTGATGCAACGAGCCCCCTTGAAAGTGCCCCTTCGCGACTTTTTTCCCTCTATGACCCTTTTATGCGCAGTCCATTATCTCACTTGAATGTGCGCTTCAATTTTCCCAACAGAATTACTGTTCTCACTGTGCCATTTTTGCAGATTGCCACCTCTCGAAGTTGGGGAATCCGCATGACCTCGTTCCGTACGCAAGACCACTGGCACATTGCACTATGACGCGTGTGTGAACCAGGTTGCAAGATGAACCTCCCCTTGTGTAACGTGTTCGAGATTCTGTCTGCGAATTTATGGGCTTCGCCTCCGAGTGGGAGAAAGAGTGAAGAAGAACAAGTCCGTATCTATCGTGACACTTCTTCAATCTCCCAGAGGGCGCCGGCCCTGTTATAAAATGTCGTTCCGCCGCTCAAATAATCTCCTCGACAGGTTCCAGCTAGCGTGCCTCCAGCTCCCCCCGATCGTCATCGTCATCATACACAATGAAGATAGCGACCCCATCAACAGTCCTTCCGACGCGGAAGACAAGGTCATATTCAAAAGTTCCGTAGAAGTCATAACTTGTCTGATGATGTTTTCGATTTGTAGGTCATCTGGACCGTCTAACTTGCCTTGCAATCGAGTTGCTATCGATTATGCTAATCAAATGACCATTCCACTTTGAACGTATTTCGCGGTGAGAGCAAGAGTTGAGCAAGAAAAAGTCCATATCTATCGAAGTGTCGGTGTCATAACTGAGACATGATGCATGAGTAGCAATAAGCCTTCTACCATCGTTCCTTAATCTCCCAAACATGCGGCCCCGTTATATAATATTTTTCCGCCGCCCAAATAAACTCCTCGACTGGTCCCAGTTCGCATGCCTCCAACGCCGCCTGATCGTCGTCTTCATCATATACAATGAAGATAGTCGACCCATCAATGATATTCCCGACGCGGAACTCGAGTTCGATGTCAGACGCTTCATAGATATCGAACATTACTTGTCTAATGATGGCTTCGACTCGTATGTCGTCTGGACCGTCTACCTTGCCCTGGTATCGAGCTGCGATCTTGTGCTTGTCAAATTTAAATCCTTTGATGAACACCTTCCCTCGCAGCTGTGAGACGCAGATGATACGAGTATAAAATAAGTGGCTCACCATCTTCTGATATGCAGAGAACGTAAGTAAGTAATAGGTAGACCGGTGACCGTCTGTATATGAAGAAAGTCCTGCGATATACAGTTCTCATATACAGGCTGGTCACGAGCCTAAGTAATAGGAAGGAGTTGAAGCAACCTCGACTGTAGCGTCACGTTATGTAAGTACCTGTTTATCACAAGCCAATTTACTCACATGACATTAATGACGTCATAATATTTTGCGGTGTCGTGATCACTGTCACTTAAGGCTGGGAGCGTGTCCCCAGAGAACAACAACAACTTCTCGTCCCCCGCAATACAGCAAAGGTCAATTTGTTTCGAAAATTTACACCCCGTTCGAAAATGTCAATTCTGCCCGACACGCTCGGCCCTTACTTGCGTCATGCTCTTGTCCAATCTGTTCAGGACCCAACAGCCCTTGAAAACGTCTTCTATGCTATCATTGTAATGTTTCTCGAACAACACAAGGTCCCAAGTCACCGCTTCTTCATAATGCCACAATTTTCTCTCCGTTGGAAACGCGGTGCGCGGCACCGCCGCAAGGACAGACGAATGGAGATCTGTGACATCTGGCTTGGGCACTTCACTCATACCTCGCCCCGCGTCAAACTTCGGACTGGTTGCGAATCAAAGAGGATGATGCCTATTATGCAAAACCTACCACACCCGGCCGATATCGAATTAGACCCCGACGTTAGACATAACTTTCACGTTGCCCACATTCAGGGTATGGACCTGGCAGGCAAAAGCCGCATTCAAGGGCAAACACGAGATCACAACACCAATGCCCTTTATGCTGTTCGTCGGCCCCTACTGGACTCACGTAAACTATGGACCGTTCTCGCCAGCACAATATACAGTCCGCGGATTAAAGCGTTCAGGCACGGCGGATTGGTATGAAACCGAGCAAGTAGATGCCCTCACGCGAAAACTCCCTGTTTACAAGCTCTACCTGCTTGGAACGCACGAATCCGATCAAAAAATGGAGTCCCTGCTTGCTTCGACCGACGCAGGTGCCCAGCAATATATCAATGAAGCACTCACTCCTGTACCGTCATGAACTAGAGCACTTGACTGGTGAGTGAGGACTTGTCGCTCCCGTTACGTCGAAGAACTTATAGTGATAATCAACAAGGACTAGAGAAGCCTGGGACCGGTTTACATTCACAGACCGCCACTTTTGAATCCCTGTATGCGCGCACTTTTTGCCACCTTATACCTCCCTGTATGCGCGCACTTTTTGCCTCCTGTATGCGCGCCTTTTTTGCCCACTCTGTATGCGCGCACTTTTGTAGACCATTGGTGATACGCCAAGTTTATATGTAATATAACCCAAGAACCGAAAAATACGATTTGAACCTGTACGCTGATTATCAGAATTCTCGGTCACTCGAGTGACGTCACTGACTCGCTTCTCTCCAGAGCCTCACAAGTACCGATCTGAAACGAGCCCAAAATGTAGAGGTCATTAAAGTGAGTTCTTTTCTCTCTGAGAAGTACGCGTTCAGACCGATCGAGTCGTTTAGGACCTCAGGGAATGGTTCGCTGGACTTAATTTGAGGCTTCAGGAGATGCCGGGATTAATTCGTCCCTGGGTTGGACTGGCTTTTGTGTCAGTCTTGCAGCCCTACGCAGATGCCTCTGAGGGAAAGCGACTGTGCTGGAAAATTTGTCTGCTTAATGCAGCTGTGTGGGTGGCGTGGAAGGTTCGGCGGTGGCAAGGCCCCATGTCCATTCGCTTCATGCATAATCCTCTTTCTGGACTATCCTTCACTCTCCTGACGAGCATGTTCAGGTAGGTTTCTTGTCGATCTTATTCTACCTGTTCTGAATGGTTAATTGACAGTCACCGATCTTTCTTCTACCTCTTGTTTAATTGCCTAGCATTAGAGAGCTTTGGTAAATCTCATTTCCATTCGAAAGTAGGCTTTCTCAAAAAAAAATATCCCAGGATCTGCAGCGTACTTTTATCTTCTCAGGGAGCAAGGGAAAGCTGAGCCACAAATGCTGGAGTCGACACTGGCAGCTGCCTACCACTTTCTTGCGTTCTTCGTATCAGGTACTTTCGGCTTCAACTTTCAAGTTCTCATGCCATTTTAACTGACCTCGACGACAAAAGCTGGATTATTCTCGGGTCTAGTATCTCACGTCGTCAACGCCAAGTTCCGTTATCCACGACTGGTTGCTCAGCTTGCCACCTCCAGCCAAGCGGTACCGAAGGCTGACACTTGGGCTAGTGCAGTCGCCGCTGCCTCTGCTACCGCATCTACTGTGGCAAAGAAAAAGGTTCCCGAAATCCTCCCAAGCCTCGGTGCCTCTGGGGCAATTTACGCCGCGGTGACGACGACTGCACTTGCGTTCCCAGATTCTCAAATTGCTTTGTTCATCCCTCCCTCTTACCCAATTAACATACAGTGGGGTGTTGGAGGGTTGGTCGCGCTAGACATGATTGGCATTCTTCGAGGATGGAGGTACGCTACCGTCAAAATTGCTGATTGTCTTGTCAGTGCTGACTGGACCTCGCTCGTAGGTATTTGGATCATTGGGCACACTTGGGAGGCGCAGCATTTGGGGTTGCGTATTACGCGTATGGTCCCACGATCTGGAATCATATTAGACGGACTTTGGAGATTCAATATCCTTCTGACCAAAAGACATGACAGAAGTAATGTACGCAATCGTCATAATTTATACCACCACTCAACGCTTGAAAGGATCTCCATGATGCAAGTACAGAAAAGACATTCTAACTAATACACAAAAAACGCATGTCTTTGGACAAGTTGCTTTAGGACTCGTCGACGTAAGTTTTAGTGATGTAGCTCGTCTCGAAGTCAATCGCGAGTCTCAAGTTGTTCGCGTACGCACTGGGCTACAATGAAGGATGTTCAGCGCATAATTGACTTCACAATCAGATACAGCATACAGGCAAATGGTTGATGAACTCCGTGAAAGCATCCACAAACACTGATATAAAGGACTTCAAGACGTCAACCACGTCTGGTAAATGGTTGATTGCAACGATAGTGGGTTTAGCTTTTACGATTTCAGCAATCGTGTCGGCATATATAGGAACCAAAGTCTCCCGCACAGCCTCGACAATGGCGGTAGCCTGAGTAGAGGTTGGGGCTGCAGCGTTCTAAACAAAGTCGTCATCGCCTGTTGAATGTGATCTGAAGCAAGGGCTGGCTTACCTTGACATCGACCTCCAGCTTCTTCGAGCTGGAGATCAACGCTTCAATGAAGACATGAAGTCCTAAACGGGGAAGTCAAAACTAAGCTTGTCTTTGAATGGGTGAGCAAGCATTCCACTTACTGGAATTGTTTTGAGGTTGATGGACGCTGCGACGGCGCTAGCACGTGAAAGTAGCACGGTAATGTCTCCAACATTGTAGAAGAGCTGATCGAAGGGAGCCATGGCAGGCGCAGCGACAACGGAGACGACGAGGGGGACAAGGACGGCGAGGCTGGCAAAAAGACGCATTGTGCGGAAATCGATGCGATTGGTGAATCAAGTGGTAGGCAAGTAAGATGGGCCCAGAGAGCTGGGGGCAGTACATGTAATAACATGTCGATGTCGGGCTTTTATGCAGTGAAAGACCAAGAGTTGCCATAGATAGAGACACAGTGAACATCCTCGTGGGTCGCCATCCTGATTCAACAGGGCGTCACAGCTACGCGGCGCCCAACTTGAGTCTTCTCCATTTTACAGCACGAGAAGCTGGCCAACGACAACAGCTGCGAGACGCCTACAATGGTCAAACTTAAATTTGAACTCAAATTAGTATGTCAAGAGCAAGCGGAACGTAGGGAGAAACTACGTACAGGTGACCTGGGCAGTAGAATCTCGTTTGGGCAATCAGAGCTCATCGTAAAAAAGCTCGCTGTCACCATGGGCTAATCGTGAATGTTCACCATAGCCAACCTAATTCAGCGGTTAAAATAGGCCTGGGCAAGATGTACCATCATTAGTAGAATCCACAAATCACTGTAAAGGTGCATTTGAGCAATAAGCATGGCAATGTGACGCATGTGCATGAAGGTTTGACGGGGGAAGTTCAACTTCAAACGTCAAAACGCGAGCGGAGGCATCTTCTTTGCAAACGGCACATTCGTCACTCGTACGTCGCCATCATGACAGACTGCAAAACGGGGATGAAGGTGTAAGTACGCCAGTTTATCGGTATCCTGATGCAGATGGCACCCCGCTGTGCCGGCTATAGCTTCACTGCACAAATTGCGGCCATCCCAATGATATGAAAGATGCTGACGGCAGTCAGTACCTGTGGTGCCTACGCATAAGAACAACTTCTGTAACTTGAAGAGAGAAAAAAAGTGACAAACTCAAAATATTGACCTACTGCCTATTGTAAGCTTGACAAGGTGGCGTCGTTTATCTGCGTCATGTAAAACGTCGTCAAAACCATGTCCTATGAGATAGGCAGGGGCGTCTGCTGCTGAAAGATTATTGATAGCGATGTCCGATTCTAGAACTTTATGTTTTGATATAACGTAAGGGAGAGCAATGCAGGAGAGACAGAAAAATAGGAAGGACGGTGGTGGAACCATCTCCGTTTTTGAACGGAACGATGATATACGGACTGGTCAAACCAGAGACGCTGAATGCGTTAATTGCCTGTCAAGCAAAATGCTATCAGAGGGGTATTGCAAAATTTGATTTTCATGCCTTTGCGACATTGATGACCAGGTACTGTGTGAGGTAGCTTTAAGAAAACTTTGGAATAACAGAAGACTTATATGTTTGCCGACTGGTGAAAAGCACAGAATCATTCTCCTTGACACTCCAGAACCGTGTGCCACAATGATTGTGGCACACGGTTCTGGAGTGTCAAGGAGAATGCACGCAAGACATCCCCCTGCAAACTGCAATCATAAATGTCATTTGTGTGGGAACTCATGGTATATCTTGCAACGACATAGAAAGTGAAATAGTTCATCCTCATTGGTAGTCTTAGTCGAATGGTACCAATCACACTTCGTGAAGCAGATGACGCGGCGTTTCGCGTACCAACGTACGAGGGATCTGCAACCTTTCGAGCGCTTCAAAAGCTGCTCCAAGTAGCAATTGCATGAGAACATTAACCTGAGGGAGAGATAAACGATGAACGTTATAATGGCCTACAGCCAATGGCAATCTTGATAAGACCGCGTCTTGTAACTACATCATCTGGGACGTCATTGAAACCATAACCTGTAAGATAGGCCATGGCGTCTGCTTCCGAAAGATTATCGATATCGGCGACTGATCGCAGAGGTGGTAAACCATTCTGTTAGGTATGAAGTAAGGGACAGCTTTTCAGATGAGACGTGAAAAGGCGACGAACAGCGGTGGGGTCGTCTCCATTTACGAAACAGACAGTGATGAACGGAGAGACAGACCCGTCGCCGCTGGCTGCATTTCTCATCTGTTAATCAAAACAGAAAATTACAAAGGGATAGCTTCAACAGATTTAAATGCATGCCCTCGCGAATTTGGCTTGCAAGCGGTTAGGGTGCTGCCTATTGCGATGAAGCAGTCCAGTTTGCCGCGATGAGTATGAAAATTCCATGAGAGAGATGCTTGAGCAGTTTTGAGAGGAGAGGTTGAAGAGAGGGTTTTAAACCGGAAGCACAGCCAGCGCTCTTTGACGCCGGAGTGTCGCATACCTATCGCCTTTTGTCAAGCCAAACAATTACACGAAAGGACCTTGTGCAGAACGCGCTCAACAGGCGCTGGCATGCCAGTTATTAAGGAGAGAAGGAGAGAGACGTCATTGGTGGCTGTGCCACGGTTATCTGAAGTTGATAGCATCGCTCATGTTTTTCTACATCTCCTTCCTCCGTCCCCCTCCTTGCCAAGCAGCGCCCTACAGTAACATAGTTATTGCGCCTCAAATAGCCAATGACTTGCGCACGGAGTCATTCGAAGACTCACAAGACATATTCTACCTCTGGTCTCAAGAACACCCACCCCAAAAAATCCCAAACGCGACAAGGAATTCAGATCCAATAATCACAACGTCACCTCGTAAACTGACTACATGGCGACAAGCTAACGCGTATAAAGAGATTCCTGTGCCTATGCCACCGAATGTGCGCGAAGGACAGTACTGGCGGCTTTTGTTGACTGGGACACCGGCGAACGCTCAAAAGGTGCTGGAGATCGATATGGCGGACGGTGGTGTCGGGAGGCATCCGTTTCCTGTTATGTCTATGCCCATTTTGTTCACGGCGCGGTGTGGGAAGGGAGCACAGAAGCAGGAACACGTCGAGAGGGTGTATAGGTTCCCAAGAGCAGAATCAGATGATGGTAATCTGCCCATGGATTTAAAAATCACGGAGCAGACCTCGTTTGACCTCGATAAGGTGAGCATTAATCATACTCATAGAAAGAACGATTTCTGATGCTGTTTAGAGCGTTTTAGAAAATCTGGGATAGTGGGATTGGATTAAGCTCTTGGTTGGTTGGCCTTTACAATCGTACCGATTCAGATTCGGATAGTGCCGCCGTCAGACAGATGAGGGACGCTTTGTTTTCCTCTGAACGTCGTAAAATTCTGGAACTAGGCGAGTGTCGAGCTCATTTCGTCGTCAAATTAATCCAACTCTGCGTTCTAGGAGCGGGAACGGGCCTTGTTGCGATTACGATTGCAGCATTACGATCTGCAAGTAATCCCGCTGATAACATCATCGCCACCGACGTTTGTGAGTTTCTTGCTTCCTCATGGGCCCATTGTAATGACAAAGTTCATGATAGCGTCTGCAATGCCTCTCCTCGAACAAAACATCTCAAATAATCAGCACACATTTATGACATCTCCAAAAGCCGTCGTACTAGACTGGGACGACAAAGACCTCCCAGAAGATGTCACCGGCCTCGAAGACGGGCTTGACGCCATTGTGTTGGCACCCTTTCCCCGACTGTCCCTTCAACACAACTGATATGATCTCTGTTAGGATGGCCGACGTCACATACAACACCGCGTCATTTCCCTCGCTCATTCGGACTCTCGATAAGCTATTGCGCTTGGGCTCTAAACCGCCTGCGATCCTGTTGGGATACAAGGAGAGAGACGCAGCTGAAAGGACGTTATGGGATATGGCAGCTGAAATTGGGGTAGAGTTTGAGAAAGTTGGCGAGAGAGTGGGAGCTGGCGGTGCCCCTGTTGAGATTTGGATAGGACATCTGCAAGAGTAGCTTTCCAGTTTGGGAGGACTTGAATCAATTGAACATTGAAGCACTCTACAAATGTACACCAATTCTACTGCTTCACTCATCCTCATCTTCCTCGTCCGTGTCCACAAGAGGAATAAACCGCCTCCCTGCTCTCTGCTGACATTGATGAAGTATGGGAAGGCGAAGATATGATAGAACTCACGAAAGGCGACCGTCGTTCTCTTTGTCCCTCCGCAAGGTTAATAATTGGCGAGCTCTTGATCGCCCCATCAGTGAAAGGAGTTTTTTCTTGAGCTGGAAGCATGGGAGTATTTGGAACTATGTCAGGCTTTGGAGCTTGAGTATTTTTGCGAATTGGTCGAGGGCGGGGAGGACACATGGCTGAGGCTTTGGTTGTCGTTGGAATCTCCGACTGAGGAGGTTCGGTGAAATTTGAACTTGAGGGCGGTTCGGGAACTGGATGACGTGGTGTACTCTTCAGCGGAGTTGACTTTTGAGGGTGTATAGGAGCAGCAGAAGGAGCGCGAACAGGCGTTTTCAGCGCGGAGGTCAGTAGCAGATTCCCATTGCTTGCAGAGGATTTGGGTTTTTCTGTGAGTAGAGCCGGGATCGCTGCAGTTGCCGAGTTTGTTTTGTATGAGCCTGTGGGTGCATTTCTATCGCGAGCTGATCCTGAGGTCGACGTGTGGACTCGTAGCATGCGTGGTGGGCGCGTAGCAGACGGTGTTATTCCAAGCACGAGAGGTGATGAAGCCCTAGATAACAAAGTGTTCGAACGACTTGATAGGCGGCCTGCGATAGAGGGAGGACGCTCGAGTTGTGCCAGGGAGATATCTGCGAGGGGCCGACGAGGTGTTGCGTTACCAAGAGAGGCAGACAAGGTGTTGACAAGTCCGGTAGGAGACGTTGAAGTCCTTTGGAGCTGTTTTAGGAGAGAAGTGACGATCAAAGATTTGGGCGGTTCTTTATCTGGAGACGACATTGCTGGGCGGAGTGCCTCGGTTTCCGAATCCCTTCCGGCTGATATAGTTTCTGGAGCTTCCGCCGCATTCTCGAGACGCGCCCGCTTGGCCGTCAACAGGGAAGACATGGGCGAAGAAAAATTGGCGTCTACATCAACATCAGAGTGAGTTCTTTTTTTGGCCAACGGGAGTGTTTGGTCTTGGTTGAATCCAATCGAAGCTTTAGGTGTTATAGAAACGGCTTCAGCTTGAACAGCAGCACGAAGGTCAGATTTGAGAGACTCCAAATGAAGCGGAATAGATTGAACGAGGGGTAGTAAGGGTAATACAGAAGCTAGGATCGTCCCTTGCTGTTCCTGGAGAGTTAGTATGGCTTGCATCTGTGTTTGAAGAGCCTGTGAGTGAGTTTGGTTAAACTTGAAAACGAAGAATAGAGAATATGTTCAGGTTAAGAATGTCGAAGACGAGATAAGCATGTATTCATACAGCATGAGCGGCATCGAGGCGCTGATTCAACCCCTCTAGTCGTTGGTCGACGTCCTTGAAAAAGGCGTCTATGGCCGGGGCTTGTGTTGGGGACCCAATTGACTTTTGAATTTCCTTCTGACTTCGATTCACTAGAGATAAGTGTAGTCAGCAAAAGATGTATGCGCATAGTTCAAGCCAGACGGGCGCACCTAGATCAATGACATCTCCGATGAGGGTATCATGCTCGCGTTCGAATAATGTGCTTGTCGCCTTGATCTCTCGTTTCGTTTCTTCTACGACGTTGATTAATTTGTCGACTCTCGCAGAGAACGCTTCGAAGTTGGCCTGCGTATCATGCAGCAGCACACGGATCGTCGTCGCGTTTTTATCAATAGGGGCAATTGGTGGTATAATTCCAATGTTATTGGACGCCTGCGCGTCTTTCCTGAGAAGATGGGTCCATAAAGCCGTCGTCCCTGTCCGCTGAGGCGCTTGAAAGCTCTCCGGGACAGGCAAAGAAGTCGTAGCGCCATTGAAAGGATCCATGGTGTTGTTTGGCAAGTATCGTCGAGACAAACAACGCGAGGTAGTTTGATCACGTGCTCTCACAACCTTTGTTGAAGACTTCCAGAATGGCTCCTGCGCGTCGAGCTCGCTTACCCACCGATTCCGACAACGAGTCCGATCCGGAGACTGAGCAAGAAACACCGAGACCACAGAGGTCTGGTATCAGGAAACGGCTCAGCGAGGTGTATAACCCTGATAACGATGCCAGTTTTGTCCAAGACGCGGCGGGTGCGCGTGTACCCCTGAGATCTGTCAATATTAACGACGACGCTGCGGAGAAACGGAGGAGGAGGAAGAGTACCAAGATTACGGTTGTGGAGAACGCCACGGCTGGGCCGTCGTCGGAGGGTACTGCTGCGAATGATGCGCCAGAGGGTTCGAGGGCGGCAAAGCAGAAACAGCAGCTCAATTCCGTGGATCCTACATCGCTGCTCAACCTCCCTCGGGAAATTATGAGCTCCAACTTTGAGGAATGGATGAAAATGGCAACCGATAACGTACGTTCCTTTCCACTCTCTTCATTAGAGCATTTTGACTCATTAACGCGAAAAGAAAATTAACGCCGCCAATTCATGGAACACGGCTCTGATTGATTATTTCCATGACATGTCATTGTTGAGGAACACAGACGATAACTCTATCAACTTTCAACGCGCGTCGTGTACGCTCGACGGGTGTGTCAAGATCTGGACAAGCCGCGTGGACAGCGTCGGTACCGAGACGGGCAAGCTCTTGAGCAATTCGCTTCTGGGGGAAGAGACAACGATGGGGAGGAGGGCGACTCTGACAACCCTGATGCAGACCCTTCCCAGCCAAAGAAGAAGAAAAAGACGCAGAGGCCTGGGGCCACTTTGGCTAAAGATGCCGAGCAACTGAGGAATAAAAAACCAGATCTCGAGTTCAGCGTTGACCCGCTGTTTAAAAAGACCTGTGCCGATTTTGACGAGGGAGGCGCTCATGGGCTGTTGATGAATCATTTGAGCTTGGGACTAGGTGGTGATGGAGGCATGCGGGTCATTTTTGACGCGAGTGATTCAGTATTCAAAGTCGAGGAAGGAGATAACATGGATGAACCCGAAGACGAAGTAGACCTCAGTTACTTGCGCAGTAGGTTTCAAGCTAATTTTAGAAAAATTTTCTGACTTTTCATGTTTTTAGAGGAATTCATGCCAGACCTATCTGTTCTAGAGGATAAAGCCATCTCACATTCCCTAGCAGACTTTTCCTTCGCCAAAGACGCCTTTACTTTCGATGATACCACCTTCTTCCAAGACAACCCCCGGGACGATGATGATGACGATGACGACAATGCAGGCGGGAATGGTGACTTCCAAATGGACGTCGACGGCGGTGGTGGTGCCCCCGTCGAGGATTTCTTCAGCGGAGCCGACGCCATTGGTGGGGAAGATTACGGCGGAGGCGGCGATATGGGTGGCGAAGACTTTGGAGGGGATCAACACTCCAATGGCTCCGTAGGTCCTGGGGGAGACGGTGAGGGAGGCCAGCCAGGGCCTTTCGTGCCCTTTGATCCTCGCAGGTTACCGAACGAGCGCGATTTGGTTCTGGCGATGACTGGCGCGGACGGAGAGAGCGGTGCTCTCGATTACTTTGACCAAAACTTGCTCAAGAACTGGGCTGGCCCCGAACATTGGAAATTGAGAAAAGTCATTCGCCGACGTATGTTGTTTTTCTTGTACCAAATATATCCCATACTGAAAAGAATTCGAACAGCTGACGCAGAAGGAACTGCTGCAACGAAAGCGACCAAAACGCGCCAAAAGAAGGAAGTCGCCAAAATCGACTTTCTCACTCCCCCTGTGAAAGATCTCAAGGAGATTAGCAAGGAGCTCTTCGCTCCTGTGACAGGTAAAGGTGCCGGGATTAACTTACCTGGTACGGGCCCTGGAGCAAGGAAGAGTAAGAAGAAAAAGGAAAAGAAGGACGAACATCGGTTACCCGATGATATGCACTTCTCAAGTCGGCAGCTTGTCACGTTGTTTTTGAAGCCTAAATTCTTCGTATGTCTTTTCCCTCGTCTTTTTGTGGGAGTGTTTCTTAACTTGGTTACAGTTGAAAATGCGTGGAAGGAAAGCCAAGTTGAACGAGAATGGCGATGGGGAGGTCGATGAGAATTTCTGGGCACAGGCTGCTGCGGGTCAAGCTGCCGCTGATGATGACCATGATGGGGATGAAAGTAAGTTTCTAAGTTGCTTCCAAAATGCACATGGACTAACGTCAAATCATAGCTGGAGGTGCTGTCCCATTCAACACTCAGTTTTTCCAAGACGACTACGACGATGGGCCCGGCTTCGACGACGGCTTTGATGGCGTTGGCGTGCCGGACACAGATGCAGGCGAACAGGACCTGCTTGCTGCTACTCAGGGCCAAACTCGCCGTGTCCGTCCGGAGGCCGTTAATTACGCGAAGAGGGCGAAGCGTGTGGATGTTAGGAAATTGAAGGAGAATATATGGAAGGGTTTGGATATTGTGATTGCGAAGACAAAGTTGGATGATGACAAGGAAGAAGACGAGAGCATGGTTTGTCTTTTTTCTTCCTTTTGCGCAGCCAAAAAGAGAGGAAGTTGATGATTATGACGAACAGGACGTAGACGAGGCTCCTGGCCCACAACCAACAAACCCGAACGAATCTCGACAGTTCAGCCAGGTCATATCGGGGTTACAAAAGTCGTACCCGAAGGACAAGATGGAAGAGATCAGCACGAGTTTCTGTTTTATCTGCTTACTGCATTTGGCGAACGAGCAGGGACTAAAACTCGAGTCGGACGCAGATAGGGTGCCGCAGGATACAATTATCCCGGATGACGACGAGGATGAGGGTATGGACGGGCAGGCGCCTGAGGGGGATAAGAAGATTGGAAATATTTGGGACATCAAGGTTGGTTATTTGTGGTCTTCTTTCAACTTCAGACGCTGATTTTGTGACTGTAGATTTATCGAGACCCATATGCAACACAAGCGTGTTAAGCGCACGTTAAGTTATACTACTGTTAAATTATCTTATGTTCCCCCCTATTCTTTTCTATCCACTATCTCTCCTCCCCATTGCTGTACCCCGTGTGCTTTGTCGGATTTTTTGTGTATGGTCATCCATCTCGCGTCGGTTATCAGATACAATCCAGCTATCCCGCTTAAGCATCGCAACTGTTGTATAATCACCATCCATCTTCGTCAATGTAGCTTTTCTTGTTTATATTGCACACATTTCTCCTCACACGAATAAACGCATAAATGTGCATAGGGCATATGGGTGTATATGGTTTACATAGTACAGAGAGGCGGTAGTGATACAGTTGGAACTGAGCTAACGATACAGTAAAATCAAATCCTAAAGCTACAAGTGGTTGTCAGAAGCCAAGTTGTGTGTGCGGGTATAAGCTGGTGCAAGTCGTGGATATGGCAGGTAATCATGGCGAAGTATACACCTATCGAAGGTGCAGTATGTGAGAGGACCCAAAGCGAATCAATGTTTAGAAATCCACGAATTCCAAAGACTCTCGTATCGCTTCTGGTACCGAGAGCTGATCTCGACAAACTCGGAGAACGCTTGTTTGGGCAGCTCGAGCAAGCCCTGCGAGGGGACGTGAGTGGATGGGAAGACGGTGAGGACGTCAGAGGACGCGATGCGCGCTTTTGGGACGTCTGAGGCGAGGAAGACACCGTCGCCGAAGAGGGAGAAGGTGTTGACGTCTAAGTATTTGTCGCATTTTGTGTGGGAGCGGGTAGCTGTGATGGAGATTCACTGTCAGAGATGTTGTAAAAAAAGAACTGGGGGAAATGAAGTACCTTGGACGACCATGACTTGACGCTTGACGATGGCAATTGCGAGGGTTCCGTTGGTCAACATGATGGTGGTAGGGATGATCGTTATAAAATGTGGTATAGATTGGCTCGCGCAAGGATCGCGTAGGATGTGGATGCCAATGGGCGCAGTAGCAAGTACTTGCTATGAACTTTGAGGTATTGAATTGTCTGGGATTTATAGCTTTGCAGGCTATTGTTCCTCATTGACGAGTACAATGAATAGGGCACGCTGCAGACTAGCTTAGAATTGCACATGGTCACCGAGGTAAGAGATGAAGCGGTGATGTAATTTTAGAACAAGGTGCCCACACAAACAAACATCCCTCCTCTCTCGATGAAAAGCCTTGTCCTCGTCTTACGCCTTGTTCATTGCTCACACCCAACATACACGACATCCTTGTTCGTTCTTTCCTCTACTACCTACTACGAATTCGGCGTCATCATTCATGCCAACAGAAGTCCAAAAACGGCTATCTACTTCTGCAGCTGCCAGTGATCGCTGTTTGGTCGCTGTCATCCCAGGATTTTCAACCTATTGTCCAGGAGAACAATAGTTACTCGTGTTCTCAGCCACTATTGACAAAAATCAGATGGCACCATCTTCTGAGTATTGTCTAACATTCTGCTGATAAGGCTGAGCGCTGATTTCTCATGTATGCTTGCGACATTCTATCCCTAGAAGCTTGTTCTTCAGCGATGACATCATTACACGAGGCGCACCTTCGATCCCGCCTCCTTGTGATCTTGGTTTCCCTATCTGTTATACCTCTTTATAACCTGGCTACGCAAAATACCGGATGGCTTGCGAGTCAAGGACCTTTTGTGTGCAACTTGAGCTTTGAAAGAAGATTTCTTAAGCTTATCAACGGCAACACTGGTGACCGAATCCTCTATTCTAATCAATGGCTTGAACAATGGACTGCGTGTTTGTTGGAGAGGTCCAGTTGGAGATACAATTGCGATCTTCAAAGAGAAGTTCCGACTCGTCGTATCATCTTGTATACGCTCCTGATGCGACCCGAGACTCCAGAAGTCTCTGTACTGACATCACATTTACCACAAAGTTCAAAACTTACAAACCGCACGACTCCCTTTATATCGCTCAAACAGGTTTGCAATAGATTGCGATCCGCATCTGCGGGGGGCTGGTCATTTCAATGAAACAACCCCTGGCCGTCTCTCCCCTTCACGCACTACCGTTTCACCCACGCAGCGCCTGAAGCCAACCCTAGGACAACCTGAGGAGCCTTCCTTATTGTTTCTTGTTTGGGAGTGGATGCTTCACGGTTCCTGTGTGCCCACACACCATCTGTTTTGTGGAGATGGTTGGTCACCTCCGCATGCCGCTCAGGACTCCTTTTGTCGAATCATGATGGCAAGCACATCGCTGAAGAGCAGGGCGCCGATTTCGTACAGCTTAAAAGGCTGTCTTAGGTGAAAGCAGCTCATCTCGTCAAGTTTCACCCTTTAGCGAATGGCTGGTCATCGAGCATCTCAAAATCTGCACTCTCTACCCCCTTGTGACGACTCTCCTTTGCCTTTAGGCGTTCAACTTCTTGGAAGATTTCATAATCGTACCTCTACAGCTTCTCTTGACACTATTAATACACTCCTACCTCAGTATTCGGTGTTAGACCAGGAGACTGACACTGTTGCCCTCTGGGGCGACGATCTTGGCGCGCACAGGGAACTCACTCATTCGCAAGCTGACGATAGCGATACTGGGACCTTAGCTGGGGGCGTTTCCCATTCAGAGAATAGCAATCGTAGGGTTTCGGTTGCATCAGTACCCCCTCGATATTCATTCGTTCCTCCTCGATATTCTCACCTGTTCGACGTTCTGTCCCAGCAAGTCACAGAAGAAGGGGTTTCGCACACCGAACACACATACAGCATCTGCAGTGGGTTGAAGAACAAGCCATGGGCTACGTTACGTGTATTCAGCCAACCTCCGCTCGATGCTTCACCAAGACACCAGAAGTTCCCCCGCTTCTCAAGTGGCAATATAATTGCGGGTTTGATTGAGTTCACGCTGGATAGCCCTCAGACTGTCAACTCTATCACTGTCTCCGTGGGTTTAGATTCATCTTCTAGGGATGCACAACGTACTGATCCTTTATGTTAGGTCCATGGGCGCATCATAAGAGGTTACCTTGCCGAAGAATCCGACACATTTCTTGACCACCAAGTCGGCATCTGGACACGCGCCGATGGGGATCCCCGTTCCCCAGAACCAGGGTCCAACAAAAAGTTCAATGGAAGACTTAAGGGGACGTACCAGTTCCCCTTTGTATTCCCCTTCCCCACCCATGTAGATATATCGACTTCTACTCCGTTCCTCCCACCGTCATTGCAAACTTCTTCGGACTCTATCTCTACATCCAGTTCGAGTCCTGCGACAGCAACAACATCGATTTCGTTTCCACCTGCCACCGTGCCACCTGGTTCACGCTTCCATTCACTCAGTATACCCGCGAATGCCACTTATTCTTCAGGTTCGAAGAACCCCTCATCTGTGCACTTGAGTACGAACGCCCCAGAAGAGTCAGAGAAGGCGAGACTGAAACGAGCAGTAGAGGAGCAAGACCGAGCAGCAGAGGAGCAGGACCGAGCTCTGGCACAACGTGAAGGCCGCAGTCACACCTTTCCAATGCATGTATTTCCTGTTCCTCAAACTTTCTTGGAGCGTGGCATCCATGCGAACGTGCAATACGAGCTTGGCTTACATGTTGCGCACGGGATGCTGCACCCGGCTAGCAAGTAAATTGATTTCACTGTTTCAAAGAACATTTGATTAACGAAACTGACAACTAGATTGAATACGACGATCGTTTATACACCTTCTGTCACCCCTCCCCCAGCGAGCGTATACTGAACATGCCCCGCTGCCTGGACCAGCACAAGATCCGGACGGATGGCAAACTCTCCCGAAAGTTACGCTTTCTGGGGAGCTTCTAGGCCAGCAAAAAGTAGATGTGGAATGTACTCTCTCACTTGCCAAACCCGTAAATTTTACTATCTCTTCTTCTCCGATAAATGATTGAAGCATGATTTTTTCAGCTTTGTTATACCCGTGGTACCATCATTCCGTGCTACTTGACCCTCGAAAGCTCAAATTCCCATGCTCTCAGCGTTCTCTTAACACCCAAGTCTCCCTTTGTCCGGCTCACACGGCGGGTCCGCTATGCCCAATATTCGTCACCAGCCACTGAGAATTTCTCAAACGAACCACCGACTTCTGGTGACTCCCTTGCTGCTGGGTTCTCAACCTCCCTGTCCAGAGGCAAAGAAATCAATATCGGTGGTGGTAAACGTGGGGGCGCGAAGGAGGTAGACGAAATCGAGTTGGCGGTATGGTGGGCCCCACCTAAGGATGCTCCACAGGATATGTATCTGAAGGCTTTGGAGGGCGAGATACATCTCGCCAAGGACTTACAGCCTACGTGCAGGTTTCCTTCGTTTAGTGTCGAGGTATGATTTCTTTGACACACCAGGCGCAAAGTTATTCACATTTTTTTTGCCAGTATGCTGTCGAAATGCTTCCACTAGTTTCGTCCGTCTTTGTGCCAGCTTGTTCCGAGGACGAACAGTGTCTTCTTGTGCAGCCCGTGGAGATCGCTACACGTTATGCGGAGGAAGGCCCTGTGCCACGTGCATTCACCAAACCTATGTCTGACCGAGAACAAGGGAAAAGGAAGAAAGAGAGGGAGGAAAAAAAGGAGCAGGTGGACATTGTGTCGAGGGTAGCGTACTGTGGTCGCGGAAATTGAAAGTTGTCATCGAACAAGCTCAAGGAACAACGAGTCACCATCAGGAACTTCAAGGTCGTGCTCGAAGACATATTGCACACTGCAGTGGCAACATAACTGGCCCAGTCAGTGCGCGCTTGTGGATGAGAGGATGCAACGATGCCAATAATTGGCTGAAAGCGTGCACATTTGTTATGTACTTCTTGCAACTTCCAATCGACATTCAAAGTCGTATCGACATGGTACCATCCTTTTCTCGATGCCAAGTCTACCCTGCACGGCTTACACCAACTGAAAGGAGATGACAACAGAGATCTCTTGAACCATCTGCTGACAAGAAACGCAGAGCTGACGAATCTTGTTCATGACGTGCTTGCTTGGTCTCAATGGCGCTTTAAGACTCCAGATGGGCAGTCTCCCGTCTTCTCATACCCACAAGGAGTCTTGTCGAAGTAAAACACGCACAGAATGGTCACACGAGCAGCGAGACGCGTCGTAGTAGTTGCAGGAACGCCTCAGTTACGTCTCGCGTTTTCAAGGCCGCCTTCGACAAAACAAACGCATCGAACAGGTTTAGGAAATGGATCTGGGATTGGCGCTGCAACTGCGTAAGCACTTAGGCCACTTGTGAAGAATGCTAATTTGCTGATATCCATCAAATTATCAGACGTCTGTTCGCAAGAAAGGTTTCACCGTTGCTCTCATCGCACGCGGTAACTTAAGACGTAGTCGAGAAGCTCTCTGAAGAGATCAGGACCTCAAGAGAGCAGGCGGCGCCATTCGCCGCGGAAAGCTACTCAGTCCAAGGCATCGCCTCAGCCTGTGGTGCCATTCGAAACCACTACCCTTCCCCAGAGTACAACATCCGCGCCGCCGTTTTCAGTGTGGGGTACGCAGTATGGAAGCCCTTTCTTGAAGTTAACCCAGAGGAAGTGCAAACCTCTCTCCAGACGAACATCGCTTCCGCCTTCACCAAGTTCTCTCGGAAAGCTATACTGTCTTTCAAAGAGAACGATATTGAGAACGGAAAGAGGGGGATTCTTATTTTCACTGGAGCAACGGCTAGTCTGAGAGGTGATGTCGTTACAAGCGCTATTGCGACTGGAAAGCACGGTTTGAGGGTGCTGTCCTAGAGTCTGGCGAAGGAGAACAAGACATCCATGTCGCCCATGTGGGTCTGAAAACGACGTTTTACTCTCTCATCATGATCTTATCTAATGTTTATTCATAGTCTATCATCGACGGAATAATATTGGTGGCAAATTGGTGGATACTAGGTCACGCTTGGAGAAAGGTCCTGAATGGGGAGCTAACGAAGACGTTCAACTGAATCCGGATAGCATCGCAAATGTGTGTTCATCTAGATGGTTCCTGCTCATTCTTTTTTTCCAGTCGTACTGGTATCCCATCGGTCTTCTTGGACGTGGGAGCTTGACCGTGAGTACGGTTCTATTGATGAGGGGTAAGGAGCTGATGATTGACGCTCTCTAGTTCGCTCCGCTCATGAGAAATGGTAGGGCATATATGGGAGAGACCATCATCAAATTGGATTCACACGTGATGGTGACACACACACGAACTTCAAGCTTCAACAACTTGCTTCAAAACATTACATATTTGGTTGACGAACGATGCTTCGTCAGTATGTTTTTAGTCTCAGTTCAAGTTTTCTGCAGCAGATGCAACAACGCTTTTCTATTTGTGTTCAGCTGGTATCTAACGATGAAGGATACAGGGGTTGTTAATATTTGGTATAACATATACAGGTCGTAGGTGGTCTCGATAACAGCAGATGGGTTAGCTGCTGGTGGCCAGTGGATCTCCGGTGATGGTGCAGTGGGTATTGAGCACATTGCCTGCTTCATGAAAGTCAATGAGGTTGACTTTCATTCGCGTAGAAACCATGACATTTGGTGCACAAAGATCACCTGCCTTCTTTGGACCAGTCAAAGCAATTTTGAGCTCGAAGGGTGAAGTTGCGTTCGGGGGTTGGTATCACTGATCTTGATTCTTAACCACTGTGTCATCACTCTACCAGGAACTTCGTAGCTTAGGTCTTCCGCGAAATCCGGGCTGCTTTCACGAGAATGAACACGGGGAATGTTCTCCAGCACAGCCTCGTTTAGTTCGTGCCATAGATCGTCCTCAAGTGCTTGGAGAACGGCGACTTCAAGGCCCCCACTCGAGGAGGAGTCCAAGAGAATAAAACCCCATGTGAGCCGGGCAACTTGATATCACCAAGACTGCGACCGAGCCTGTTACAGCACCAACAGCACTTTTTACCAACAGCGATGGCTTTCTTGGATGCTGCCTGTATTCAAGAATTTCATCAGAGGAAGAAAGGACAACAACAAACAACATACCGGCTCAACAAATTCTTTGAGAAGACGAAGATTAACATCCTCAATCTGGACCCCATGATTGACGGAACGTGAGCCAGGGGAGAAATATATAAAAAGCCCCATAAGGGTCGCTTCTGCGTGAGGGTACCAGGGAACGTCTTATTTGTGTGGTTTTCCCTGATAATATTCTGAATAGAGATGCGCCGGGCTTCAGGCGATGAAGCGGGTTGTCTACGCAAGAATTCTTGAATGACCTCCTCATCGGTCATCAGATTGGGCTGGCTCGGGGCAACAACCTCGACTAAGCCGACACGCAGAGTTTGGGTGATATGCCGATATTTTGTACCTAATAGACTTGATGCGGCGGCATGCCATGGGATGATGGCGCGCAGGTGGCGAAGGACCTGATCAAAATGAAGAACAATAAGAATGTTGAGCACATTCAATTTACATATCTAAACAATTTCTTTGGGAAATAACCTTGGTAGCCATGGCAACACCACTCAGCTGAAGATTATGTTGAAGAATAAAATAACGGAAATGACCACTCGATGTGCTCAATGCAAGGGGGTTCAGGGATCTGAATGCTGGACCAGGGGTTGGGTAGGTAGGTCGGCCATAGGCCGAAAAAAAGATTTTTGGAACCCTCTACAAGATAGTCCTAAATTGGTTTTCCAAGGTGATTTACAGTATTCCTGCATCTAGAATATCATTGTATAGTACATTATCTTGACTGGTTATTATATTTCATTATATCCAGCCCAATTTCTGGCTTCAAAATTGTTTTTCACAGTCTAATCTTGATCAAATTTTTGTCTAATGTTTTAATCAATCACAATTTACTGACAAAACAGTTAGAGACCAGTTTTTGACACCAATGGGTATGCTGTGTGACCTGATTTCAAAACTCGAATCATCTTGATGCTTTCGTAACATCAGACACTCTAAACTGATGCCTGTGTGGTGTGGTATTGCACTCAGGATGCAATGGCTTGGTAAAATGGTTGGATGTGAGACTCAACAGGTGAGTATCAGTCTTGCACAAGTTAATCACTACACTCACCTATTTTTTAGTACCACCTACAATGTGTTGCATTGGAGATAGCCCCACGAAATTGGGTATGCGAAGCCTTAGAGGATCAGAGCGATCATGATGATGATGTCATATTGCCATATATAGGCATGTGCCTGATTACGTAGGTAGGTAGGCCAAGCACACAGGGCCTTACAAAAAAATTCGACCCCAGCTACTTTTTTTAAATTCTTGAACCCCCTTGGCTCAATGTTCTTATTGTTTTTTCGGGATGCACATCAGCTTTATTATTCAACAACTGTCGACAATTATGGAGGTACCTTTGCCTAGATCACACATTGGACCCTGCCTCAAGTGTCATAGAGCGGTACACGCAGTCACCAGTATCAAATCTGAGGGTGATAGTGAACAACTCTGTGATATATTCAAAAAAGTCAATGTCAACATCAACTTACGATTTTGGCCTAAAACAGGCCAGGTCCCAGGCTGGCCCAGGACCAGTTTGCAATGACTTAGTCGAACAAAGTCTTCTGCGGCCGTAGACAAACCATAAGAGCGTGTCGTAAAATTTATTAGGGATTTGGAGGCAACGAGGACATAGTACAACCGTTGCGATCATGTGCCGCACTGTCTATTGTTCCACCACCATCCGAACTGGAGTTTTTGAAGCTCTCCTTCCCTTCTGACGCCCAAAGGCGAGGCAAAAACGCGTGTACAACCCCCTTGACCTGAACTCAAGAGGGAGTGGTAGAAAGTCGATTGACATCTTATCGCCATGGCACGTACATTATTATGTGCTATCTTTCTGGATCCACACTTCAACGCATACTTAAAGGAAACAACCAGTTCAACGGTGGACAGATGTCCAGCTTTTCTCAGTTCCGCACTTCTTCAAAAAAGGCAACGTATAACAAATGGATCCAGAACATCGAGCATCTCGGCAGCACTCATTGACCGCGAAGTTTCTCAATAAATTTCCTCATCGTATCACAACCACGGCTTGTTCCCACAACATTGACACGCACCTACCTCGATATTCAGCTCTGGGCAGTCAGAAGTCAATGTCAGATGACGATGGTGACGATGGTATTACAACGCCCCCAGTCAAGGACGCGTCCCATCAAAACAGAAGTGCTAGAGCGTCCGTCGCATCACCGTCGCCCCTTCGGTATTCATCCGCCCCTCCCAGATATTCTAGCGTCTTTGGCGTTTCAGCCCAGCAAGTCACGACAGAAGGAGTTTCACACACCGAACGCACATACAATATATGTAGCGGGTTGAAGAACAAGCCGTGGGTTACCTTCCGTGTGTTGAGCCAACCGTCCCTAGGGGCTTCGTCAAGGCATCAGGACTTCCCCCGCTTCTCGAGCGGCGACATGGTTGCGGGCCTGATCGAGTTAACACTGGATAGCCCCCAGACTATAAACTCAATTACTGTCTCCGTTGGTCCATGGCTTATTTTAAGGGGTCTTCATGTTGACTCTTTTCGTTAGCTTCATGGACGCGTCATAAAAGGTTACCTTGCCGAAGGAACTGACACATTTCTTGACCACCACGTTAGCATTTGGACACGCGCCGATGGGGATCCCCATTTCCGAGACCAAGCCTCTACGAAAAAGTTCAATGGGAGACTCAATGGGGCGTACCAATTCCCATTTGCTTTCCCATTTCCCACCCTTGTCGATATATCAACTTCTACTGCATTCCCTCCACCATTCCAAGATCCTGTTGGCACATCGTCCAACTCGAGCCCTTCGGATGCTACACTTTCTCCGACAAGGTCAAGGTCGCTTCTATATGCCACCACACCACCTACTTCTCGTTTCCGTTCACAAAGTATACCTGCGAATGCCACTTTTTTTTCAGGTTCGAAAAAAGCCCAATCTACGCAGGTCAGCAATGACACCAACACCGATGATGCGTCAACGGCGTATATTTCCATGAGAGGCGCTGGGCAACTAAAGAATTCCTTGAACAAGGACAGACGGAGAAATCAAGGTAGCTTCTTCTCTATGCCAAGCTCCCCACAAGAGTCAGACTCGAAAGCAAGGTTAAAACGAGCAGTAGAAGAACAGGACAGAATTCTGGCACAAATTGAAGGCATCATTTCAAACCGCTTGCCAGTTCATGTATATCCTACCCCTCAAACTTTTTTGGAGCGCGGAATCCGTGCGAACGTGCAATATGAACTAAGCTTACATATTGCGTATGGGATGTTGCGCCCAGCTAGCAAGTTGGTTGATTCCACCTTATTGAAGACATTCTGGCTGACAGAATTATTCAGATTGAAGACGGCGGTTGTCTATACACCTTCCATTATCCCTCCCCTAGCTTCAGTTGCTCGCCAGCAAGCCTATATTCAAGGTTCTTCGCTTCCTGAACCAGCGGCAGATCCAGATGGGTGGCAAACTCTGCCCAAAGTCATGGTTTATGGAAAGCTTCCACGCCGGCCTGAGGTAGAAGTGGAATGTACACTTTCACTTGCCAAACCAGTGATTATCGTCGTCTCTAATTCAGGGTGTCTGAACAACGGATTAACAAATCTTCTCTCAGCTCTGTTATACCCGTGGCACCGTCATTCCTTGCTACTTGACCCTCGAATGCTTAGACGTTCATGCCCTGGACCTTCTCTCGACGCTCAAATCTCCCATCGTCCGGCTCACACGGCGGGTACGTTATACCCCGGGTGCTTCATCGACCACTGACGCCGTCCTAAATGAACCATCATCTCCCTTCGGCACACTTAGCGGTGATCCCTTTGCGTCGCCCACCAAGTCCTATCCCGGAGGCATGCCTTTCTTCAACGGCAAACGTGGGGACATGATAGAGGAAATAGACGAAGTCGAGTTGGCGGTTTGGTGGGTCCCAGCAAATGGTGCTACCCAGGAAATGTATCTGAGGAAATTGGAGGGCGAGATACATCTCGCCAAGGACTTACAGCCGACATGCAGGTTTCTTCCGTTTAGCGTCGAGGTATGTCTGTGCTTCATTGACGGGCAAAAGCACTTGAATGCTGAATTTGCCCGCTTTTTACCAGTATGCCGTTGAAATGCTCCCGCTGGTTTCACAATCTTTTGAGCCATATTCAACTGGGCGAGAAAAGTTTATTCTCATACACCCTGTGGAGATCGCCACACATCATTCTGAGGAAGGCCCTATACCAACTGCCTTCACCAAACCTTTGCCCGATCGAGAACGGGAGAAAAGAGAGAAGGGTAGGGAGGAAGAAAAGGAACATATGTCAGTGGGGATACTTAGTGCCGAGTCTGACCTACTCCGAAGCCCAGTGATACCGTTTCGATTGAGCGACAACGCCGGCCGGTGTCGTTAACAGCTTTCCCCTTATCATAATTATCTTTGTCGTTTTGTTCGTTCTATTGCGACCTTTGTTGCGTTCTATCAACTTCTACAATTTCAATGGGTTGCCAATCGTTGTAGTTGCTGCAAACAACCTCCGTTGACCAAGGTATCTCGGTCAGATACAAGAGCTCAACGAGACCACTACAAAGGAAAGCCGTGTCATAGTACACAAAAGTTGGACAATAATTCAGAGCTTGTTGAACGGGAGTCAACCAGTACACGATAGTTTAATGATATCCATTCACTCCGTTCGACGAAAGCCCATTTCTCCCACTCCCACCCTTGAGCTCAGCTAGGTACTTGTGCGCCTTGCCCAACATCCATATTGGAAACGAGAACTTGAAATTGGGGTAGGCAATAGCGCATGTTTTGTTGAATACCCCTTCGATAGCTTCTTGTGGCCAGGAGCCGTTCTAGAGAATCGGGTCAATAAAATCATTCCGGTGAAAAAAAAGGAGGGGGGAAGGCAAGAAGCTAAGAAAAAAGGACGGGAGCTTACAGGAAGTTGGCGCGACATGACAAGCCGCACGCCTTTTTCGATGGGCTCGGGGTATGGGTACCGGGCATACATCAGGGACATCACCGCCCAGCAGGTTTGCACGACTTGGCTGTTCTCATGCTCGACCCATGCGCTCTGCTCGCACGACTGTTCATTCATTGTTAGCATCAGGCCCGACTCAAGAGAGACGACGGACTTTATAGCTCTCACCCCACCCCCCATCCTTCCTCTGCTTCTTCAACAAGAATTCACAGGCTCTGCGTGAATACGGACTTGTCTCGTAGGTCTCACCGACGAGGGAGAGACTCTCTAATGCAAATTGGGTAGCGTAGGTGAAGCAGATCCCCCAGGAACCCACCCAGCCTCCTTCGGGCTTTTGTGCATTGTGGAGGTATTCAATCGCATGTTTCAAGGTGCGCCTGTCGAAGAGGGAACGCGTAAGATCAGGGAGTAGGCGTGATTTGGAAGAGGAAATAACGTACTCGATGTCCTTGGAACGATATTGGGGGTAGTGTTTCCTGAAGATGGCGAGGGATGTGAGGACAGAGGTTGTGCATTCGGGGTAGCAGTACTCGATCATAATATCACCTGGTATCATGAGGATGAACATCTATTCAGTGCGAACTAAGGAGAACGCTCACCGAAGACTTCTGCAGGGTTGAGGATTTCCATCCAAAAGGGACCCCGTATGAGCTCGTAGCTTGCAAATCCACCGTTCGGGTTTTGCAAAGTCAGCATTACGTCGATAGCATCGCACATTCTGCGCTCGGATACAAGTTTGGGTGTGAAGCTAGGTTATCAACTTTTATTATCCAGGTTTAGAAAAAAAACGCAAAGAGACGCGTACTCAAGGTCGTGTTGCAGGTACATGACTGCCTTTAGGCCCTCTCCCGTACAATCGCTGACAGTGTATCCTTGTTCCTTCGTGCTGCCCAGTGGTGAGTAAAGGGCAACGAGATATGCACCAGCCAACGTACCTAAACCCCCAAGCACCCTTAGTCGTGTGCCTATAAGATGAATGATAGTGTTTCGGGTTATCCCTGATTTGAGCCTCATTGAGCCACTCGAGAGCCTTGATCAACCCCTTCTTATTTTCCTCCAAATCCGCCAAGCCCGTCTCCACCAATGCCTGCGTGATAAATCCCGTATCCCACAACTGGCTCCCATTAGTTCCACACATCATCATCCCCTCGGCACCTATCCACATAAAATCCTGCCGCTTGATAGCGTGCTGTTTGTATGCGAAACTCTCGGGGCCTTCAGCGTGTGCTCGAGCGATGAGGTTGAACATCTTCGAGACAGGGCCGAGGGTCTGGTATTCCGTGTTCTCGTCCTCACGCACGATGAGCTCATAGGCTTTGGCGACGCCGGCGCGTCGGAGGGGAGGAATGTTACAATGTTCGTAGCTTGATAGAACAACGTTGAGAGCATCGAAGATCCCACTGTGTGGTGCATATAGGTCGGCTTTTGAGACGTTGTTTCGTTGGGCGGGCCAGTTGATGGTATAGTAGTCTTGTGGGTATAATTCCTGATTGCAATATCAGATTTCATCGCTTGAAGCAAGCTTACCCAGGGATGAGGACGTACTTGTCGTAGAGAAAGAATGAGATCGTTTTCTTCCATGGTATATCTGACGCCGTAGAGATAGCTCATAGGGACGTAGACAGTGCGAGTGTGGATCCACCATCGGTGAGGGTGGAATGGGACCCAATCTGGCAGGAGCCTAACATAACGTGTTTTAGTGGGACGTCTGCTGTCCAAAAGACGTTATCAAACCACAACTCAGGGGGTACAGGGTTATTGCCTGCCCAGTCGTAGCAGTTCAAAATTGATAGCCAGAATTTACCCCATGCGGGTATAGCTGTTGCACCACCTGTATATTTTTGTCAAATGGAGCTCGGAGTGGTAGGGAAAAATGGCTAGACCAAGTTTATGAAGAGTAGCACGGGCTTTCACGCAGACAGGATGATCAGCATCAAGGCCGAGTATACGGATGGCAGCATAGTTAAGTCCAGTGCCAAAGACAGTTGAATGGCCTTCTACATGGATATGAAAATGAAGTGTGAGCGATCATGAAGCCCAGCGTCTCTTTTGAGCAAGAAAGAAATCGCAAAGAAAGACCTGACGATGTCGATTTCAAATGATATTGCACTCACATTCCCCAACCTCCATCTTCGGGATGCGCACGGTTCATTAAATACCGAATCATCTCCAACCGCTCCTCCTCTTTGAATCCCATGCCGCTAACATAGGACCCTATTACCAAGCCAGGAAGCAGGAACATTGGGCCTCCATATTCTCCAGGCCAGTGGCCGTCATGAGCCTGTAGGTGCTTGTAGAACTCGTACCCGTTTCGCGCAGCTTCGTATGCGTCCTTTGCCGGGGGAAGCTCTGGTAGGCCCTTTGAAGCGTGTAAGATGTAGGTCTCGATTATATCAACGCGCCACGTACAGTGTTCAAACCTAACCAAAATTCATCAACTGTATTTTGAGGCCAGTTGGCGAGTTCCTCGTCTGTTCGGGGATAGTGCCATGTGTGTCTGCCACCGTCGTTGACGAGAAGTCTCCAGCGAGAATAATCTGTAAACGGGTGAGTAGCAGATTGCCCGACAGTGATAGGATTCCACATAGTGGTGGAAAGAAAGAAAGAATGGGACCACTGTTAAATATCTTACGATACCATGATCAAGGTCAAGGCTCGGTTATTTTTAGCCTTTTCTAGAAACATTTCTAGTATCTAGTCAAGGCTGCGTCATTGTAGCGGTCCGGCTACGGATTAGGAAGCATGGTTGACCCGGCTTAGTCACCCGGAGTAACTTAACAGTCAAGGTAAAATTGGGACAGATAGTCCGGTTGTGCCGTGTGCAATTCCGGCGTATTCCATTTTAGCCGAGACGTTACAGTCATCTACTGCCACATCCATTTCATTTTTGGCCAAACACATATATTACTATTTGTACATGTAAATGTCTGGTTCTGACGCAAAAAATTATCTATCTAATATATAAAGAGAGGACGGTTGACAGTTATTACGTAATAGATCATGTAAGCAGCCTCTTTGTCTTTTACTGAGCCGCGTCAGCGGCGTTTCCCGGGAATGTCACACGGTGTGACCACAACCACAGAACATTTTGTATTGGTAGCTCCCAACCTCATTCTGTAATAGTAAGATCCTGCATTAATTTTTTGTGAGTGTTTTTGTGGTCACACCTCTCTGAGCAGCCTCAATTTCGCTTTTTCTGTACTATTTTTTACCCCCCACTTCATTGTTACTGTGCCTTATTGGGAACCTGGCCACCTTAACTCATTGTCCTAGTTAAGGACTGAGTTTCGCACTATGTGTCATTTTTTTGACATTTTCCATTAGGCATTTTTCTCCTCTTAATGAAAATTGACTCAGTGGTGTTTTTTTTTGGTGTAAAAAGACCATAAACACGGCCCTGACTGGGAAGCTGGCCACATCCAGTTTGTATTCAAATTGACACTTTTCATTTTTTTAAAATTTTCACTCAATTGGCCTAATCTCAAGCTTTCCAATGATATAAAATTTTGGATATTTTGTGCACTACAAGCTGCAGAAAATAAGTGGCCAGCTTCCCAGGGTGGCCAGCTTCCTGATTACATACAGTAGTGTATATTTCTCCTACTTTGAGATCTATGCTGATTAAATTTCAGGTGGATTTTAGTTGCTCTACAGATTTTCATCAGTGGCCTACTGAACTGTAATTTATGGTGCATGGTATAGTGTTGAAAAATCAAAAATTATGGCCAGCTTTGTACTGCTGACTGCAGTTACAGTACCAAATGTAGGACTATATAAGTGTGGATCTAAATGTAACTTTGATGATTTGGATTAGAATAAAAATTTGAATGAGGGCAGGTTAACTTTGATGATTAAGATAAAATGAACTGGGATTGAACATATGCACTGGGAGGTCCAGGGGGCTTGCCCTGACAAGCTGGCCAAGTGCAGCCAGGGCTGCTGCAGGTTAAAGTGTATTTTTGAAAATTTCAAATAAAGTGTAAGTACCAAAACACGGATTAGTATAACTTTGAGAAACATGTACACCACAGCTATCAGATTTTTATGAGATAGTCCAAGGGACTTCCCTTTGGCAAGCTGGCCAACTGCAGTGAGTGCCAAACCATAGGTGCAGGTCAGAGCATAATTTTAAAATTTCAAATTTAATAAGATGAAAGTACCAGAAGCTGGGGTTTTAGTGGGTATGAGAGTAGGGTGGCCTCCAGGCTGCAACTGCTAGCTTTACACAATGTGGCTGCTCTGAGTCCCACACTGCTCCAGTGTGAGCCTGCCTAGCCACAATTCCTTGGGGTGAGTTGACATTCTTCCAACAGGGTGCAATCCCCTGTCCTTGATGCTTGCGTACAAGGATAACACTGTTAACTGTTGTATGCTACATAGCTTCACCAAAAAAAAAAAAAGAGAGATTGAAAATGTGCACCAGAACTGGAATAAACATATGTACTGGGGGGGACAGCTTGCCTCAGGCATGGCCAAGCGAAGTGATTGCTGTGTCCAGGTCTAAGCCTAACATTGATGATTCAGATGAAAGATATACACTAGATCTGGAATAAAGAATATGTATCAGAATGGAGATTGAATATGTGTACCAGAAGTGGGATTAAACATGTGCACTGGAACTGGGATAAAAGATGTGTACCAAAACTGGAATTAAACATGTGTACTGGGGGTCCACACCATAGGTGCAGAAACTGTAACTTTGAGCAACATGTACACCACAACTGTTATATTAGTGGAATGCAGAGTTGACGTGGTGGCCACAACACTATGCTTTTTTTCACCACACAACAACTTTCCTTAGTGAATCAACTCCAACAGGTAAATGCCCTCACTACAACTGACCATTGACACACCTGCTACAGCTTTGACTGAGTTTCAAATCCCTGATGGCCACATGGCAAGCTCTGTACATACCAGATCTTTTACATTGAGGAACACTGTAAAATTCCCAAAATGTGTGAAAATTTCAATCTCTTTCTTACTGAATGGTATCTTTGTTATGTAGAAATTAGGTATGGCATCACATATAGAGGTAATTTAACAGGAAAGTATGTCTCAATTTGAAGTCTGCCCCAAGTCTGCCTGATTGGTTAGGCCCTCGAGACAGAAAGCGATACAAAGTCCAACTTTCACAGATTTTCTGTATTGTGGGATTTAGCGGACAAGTTGTCGTGACCCATTTTAGTGGCTGTGACATCAACTCTGCATTCCACTATTGTATCAGATAGTCCAAGGGCTTGCCTCTGGCAAGCTGGCCAAGTACAATGAGTGCCACTGTAGGTTAAAGTGTATCTTTGAAAATTCAAATGAAGTGAAATAAAGTGTAAGTAACAAAACAGGGATTAGAGATGGGTACCAGAACTGGAAACAAACATGTGTGCTGGAGGAACAGCTTGCCTCTGGCAAGGCATGACTGAGTGAAGTGAGTGCTGTAGTATAAGTCCAGGTTTAAGTCTAACTAAGTATGTGTACTGAAAGTGGGATTAAATATGTGTACCAGAAGTGGGATTAAACATGAACTGGGATAAAAAATGTGTACCAAAACTGAGATTAAACATGTGTACCAGGGGGTCCAGGGGGCGTGCCCCCGGCAAGCTGTGACCAGCACCGGAGGCACGGGTCTAAAGCTTGTCTTATCCTAATATGAGCATGCTCTCGTTCCTCGAGCTTACTCATCACGGATCAAGGTAAAATTGGGACAGATAGTCCGGTTGTGCCGTGTGCAATTCCGGCGTGTTCCATAGCCGAGATGTTACAGTCATCTACTGCCACATCCATTTCATTTTTGGCCAAACACTTCAACGCGCGGTGACGCCGCGGAACAAGCTCAGCGACGTGGCAGTTTGCAGCTGGCTTGACTTTTCTCGCACTGAATGAACCATTGCATAGGTCCCAGCCCCAACCTCAAAAAGCTCTGCGGGTTGTGGGAGGCGGTTGATGAACGTAAGTTTGAACCCGCATGACGATGGGTCATCTCATTCACTTGTCGGTCAGGATCGCTGCATACAACTCAAGGCTTCTGTCCACTGCTTGTTGATCGTTCCGTACGCAAGACCACATCGCACTATGACGCTTCTGTTGAATCAGGTTCTAGTGTGATACCTCATGTTAACTCTTGCCAGACGTGTTGTGGAACACGATCCCACAATCAAGCCGAAGAAGGAACGTCTAATTGATTCCAATTGGGAACTGGTTGTGGAGTTTTCTCCGTGCTCTTTGTCTGATGATCTAAGACAGGATATCGAATTTCCCCACCCCACCCTTTGCTTTGGATCCCTCCTTTCGATTCGTCGAAGATGTCGCTGACCGCTTGTTGGTCATCGCGTATCCGAGACCACGCCACTTTCATCGAATCAGTTTCTGGCGATACCCCAAGCTCATTCTTGTAAGATGTGCTCAGGTGGAATATAATCCTATTGATCAAGCCGAAGAAGCGTCGAACGTTCGACCGATTGGATTTGGGAACTGCTTGTGGAGTTTTCGCGCCAAGCTCTTCGTTTAGTTATACCTTTCCCTTGTCTTGATCTAAGACATAGGATTTTCTCTGCAAATTCCCTCTGCATTGGATCCCTCGCTTTCTTGCGAAGGTGTCACCAACTCCACTGCCAGTGGCTTCTGTTTCACCCGCCCATCAGTTGCTCTTGTTGACCTATCTTGGCCATCCCAATGGCGTCACTTCAAAGTTCATATCGTGGTTGCCATTCATGACTTCACCCTGGCACCCAGTGTGATGCATGGTGACATATTCTCATGCTCTAGACAGACTACTTTGCTTCCGCCTTCAATTAAACGTACATATGAAGATTTCAAGCATCGGCGTGCTTCTCTTCAATGGCAATGAGCGAAGACGAAACTGCGCGTTCGAGGACGGTGTCGTATCACAAAAGCAAGCATCTGTACCCGTGTTGGTGCCGGTCGCCACGTTTCGAGGCGCCGCTGAGGACGTCCATTCTTGGATTCACACTCGGAATCTGCCTCTAGCTTAACAATGGTTGCGTTGGATCTGATCAAGGACAAATCAAGATTTAAGACACGTCTCCCATCTTCCAGTTGTTCTTCATCTGGATCGCCTCGGAGTATGCCTTACCTGTATCAAGAGCCCCTCTTGGTTACTCCGCCCGTTGCCCTTAAACCGAATAATGTTGGCTTCTCTTCACTTCTGAAAAGCACCACCAAAGTCCAATTTGTTTTTCAAAGTTGAAAGAATCCCTTGTTGAGCCAACCCATCGATCCTAATCCCCACCTGCGACTTGAACGCAATGCGTTCAGCTCTGTCCCTTGTCGCCGTCCTTGCAGCAAGCTTTGTTGCATTCGCGACGCCAATTGAACGCCCCACTGGACCCTGTGTGGCTGAACACTGTTCAGAGGATCTTCAAAATGTCATATTCAAGAGTGACTCTATTCGGGCTCCCATCACTCGTCCTCGAGGACTGAGCAATGCCGAGCGGCTACAAAGGGGAATGACACTCAACCCTCCCGTCCGTAGAGGTGCGTATCCACGCTTCTTTGGCACTCACTCATAGGAGTTGTAACCCAACTTTCTACGAAAGGTACGTCTACTGGCGTTCGCCGACAAGCACCATCGTCTTTCCCAGCATTAAGAAGGAGGGGGCACTTGCAACTCATACGGTCTGACACTGACGAACCTCTCGGCTTCATCTCCAAGAGATCACTCAACAGGGGGCAACTCCAGTTCGAATCCGATCCTGCAGACGCAGTTGTCTTCAATTTTAGGGCTGACGACACTTCTACGGTTCAGCGACGCTTGAGAGGGTCTTCTACCATTTTCCGCCGTTTGAGAATCACAATTGAGGTTCGTTGCTCTTGCGTCTCTCTCTTGGTTTGAATACGAGTGACATCACTTATACTATTGACAGAACTCGAACCTCACCGATCCGAACATACTTCTGGGGTTGGTTCAAGGTAGGGATGATGCAACGCCTGACATCGGCATTGGATCTTTTAAGTATGTGATTTTCGTTTCGAGGGACACTACAGTCATTCATGGCTTCCTGCTTACAGTTATCTGTACTTCGCGGGCGTTTCACCTCCGGGCAGTACGTGCCACGCTCGCAACCTTTCACACCCTTCATTCTGAACGTGTTTCGCTCAGCTGCTCCCCGTGCAAAACCCACTGTCATCCCCAATGCCTTCACTGATGTTACGCACATCAAAAGAGCAGTGGAAACTGACATTGTACGTACCTTCGTCACGCCTAAGCACGCCTGATCTCATTGCACACTCTTGCCTTTATAGTGGATTGTTAACCTCTCCACTGGACTTATCACTGCGCAGTGGATCAATACTAATGGCTGTACGTGGGCAGTTGTATCTCTCCCTTCTCCCGACTCAAAATACCATTTTGATCGTCGCAGCAAAACCGAAAACAAAGTTTTTCTCTCAACATGGAAGGTTGTACGCTGGAGGTGACTTTGCCGCTTTCTCCTCTAAGTATGGTCACAAGGTCGTCCCATTCGTGAGTTCTAACCAGTCGTTGATACATGCGAAGCTAACTGATGGTCGACGACAGAAATTCAAAATCATCGAGATTTGAACTCCGGTTTTCTGACAAGGAAAACATCCTCTGGACGTTTGTTGAACTTTGACCTGCAACTCAAGCTTTGGACGTTTATAATCGTTGTAACTTTTGGACGTTGTACTACCACTGGAGCCTTTCAGCTGCCTGAACCCTCCCTCCCGTCTATGATTGTGTATGATGTGTGTATGGTGTAACTTTGAAACTGAAGAACGAAATGTAGTCAATATGTACAATAGGAAGGCGCCAAAAATGTTGCGCATATAAATTCATGATGCTTTTCGTGAATGTCACCAACGATTTCTCAGCATGATACGTCGGCTGCCTCCATAACCATTCGGGAGAACCTGCTTCTTCGACGTATTGCGGGACCATAGAAAAAGAGGATCTTTATACATCAAATCATTAGCGAGGCTAGATCATACCCGACGGCAGGAACTGACGTACGAAGGGGATGGGCACCATCGCTGTGCCTAGGCATCCAAAGAGGGTATTGGCCCACTTGAAGTCGAGAGCCTTGTACATCTGCTTTGTGAATAGCGGAAACGCCATGCCTACAATGTTACCTGTACCTCCGATGTGATGTTAGATGGACAGTGATCGGGAAGGAGTGCGTGACGTACGAGCAAGGCTCTGGCCTGCGAGTGCAGACGAAGCGAATGGGCCATAACTTTTATATGCGTTATCAACCCCTGGACGGTTTCCTATCAGAAGGAAACACACCAATCCGCCAGATATGTAAAGACAGTATTGTAGATGGTGTACGCTGACCAAGTGAAAAGGACGATGCCGATAGCTTGCACACTCCAATGAACGAATGTGAAAGATGACCATGCGTAGATGAACATGGCTGTGGGAAGGAGGATGGCTGCGAAGCAAGCGCCATAGAGTCGTGCTTCAGGTCCTCGTGTAAGAACATTCTTACTGTGAAAAACGTGAGTTAAGGACTTGTGGAGAAGATCACAACTGCATACTGATAGAGGCGTTCTTGATACAAATTCGTTAGGAAGCCGAGGCCAGTGCCAATGCTTAATATGTCCCTTGAGCACCAGAAAAATGGGTAGCAAAGATAAACTTACATCATAGCCGTAAAGACGGTACCAACTTCTCCGGTATTGAAACCATGGAGATTGGTGAATGTAAGCCCAACAGACCTAACATAAGACCTTTAGGATGTGAATATTCGGAGTTGTATCAAAAGGTGCTTACTCCAGCAGGCAGTAAGTGATTCCCCAAGCAAAGCCGATCCACAACTGTTGTACCACATCAATATTTTTCGTGCAAAAAGGAGACACATCTCAAACGTACGCTGAAGCTTGAGACGATCATCTCAGTCAGCATCAGATCTGTCAGACATATGAGCAACGTCCGCAGAGAATGTAATGAAACGGAGCGCACAAATCGGTCGTGTACACGAAATGTAGATCAGGGTGCGTAAGCTGGTACGTTCGTCTTCTACCCTTGCCCGGTAACGTGGATCTCCGGTTTCCTTTCTCAATTTTCTGGCTATCCTAGTTAAAAGGACGGCAGAGCGAGTTTCTCGCATAAACAATGGCAACAGTAAAAGATAAAATCCGCAGATTCTGGTGAAAAGGCTAGATTAGGGCTTGATTCTGAATGAGGGAATTTTACTTACATCATTTGAATCCACTGAATCCATTTCCATCCAAGTCTCGGGTTCATCTCAATCCATCCAGCAAAAACTGGCCCAAGTCCTGTACCTCCAACGGCGGCCGCGGAAAATATGGCCATCGGAAGTCCTCGTCTAGAGATTTGATGAGTACAAAACGTATTCTAGAGGGAAGATACGCACTCTTTGGACGACCATATGTCCGCGACGGTGCCACCGACCATAGTGGATCCAGTGGATCCAAATGCACCCTGTAGAAAGCGTGCAATGATAACAGTTTGTATGTTCTTCGAACTTAGCAAAAACTTGAGAACACGGCCAGAGAAGTAGACATCATCTGGCGTACAGAGCAATCATCATATACATCAGCAAGAAGCCAATTCCAGAGCCATAGTACAGGGGGAGCCGGCCTAGCTCCTCACTGAAAGAGGCGGTTACAAGAGGTGTTACTCCAAACCCAAGCGCGTAGACACTTAATCCGATTGTGGCTTGGAAATCGGTACAATTGAGGTCTCTTGTCATAGACGCGAATCCGAGATTGTATGCGCCTGCAGTTCCGGCTGCCATGGAAGGCAATCAGAAATCAAAGCAAGCAAGTTAATAGCTTAGCTCACCTGAAATGACAGTGGAAAAGCAGGCGAGGGCTGTTATGCCCCACTTTTTCTTTCGTAAAAAATTGATAGGATTGCGTTTGTCACCTTCCTTAAACTCAATCTAAAATCGCCAATGATAACCCCCCGTTGAGTTGAGGAATAAAAATAACAGGTCTACTCACGTACAAGGGCTCTTCTAACCCCTTCTCCCCACCAGAATTTAAAGCCTCAGAATTCCGACGGATATGAAATGATGTTACACTGATCCTTGGGTCCAATTGGTGTTCGTGTACATTGACAAGAGACTTGATCTCCACGCCCTCCTTGTCAGCATCGACGGCAGATGCCTCGCGTTCTATTGACTGCTCCGTGTGTGTTGTGGAATCCATCCAAATTAATTTGAAGCAACTCAAGTTCGCTGGAACTTATATAGGTCCCATGTGCACCCATGAGTCATTAGATAAAAAAAGATTCTTTGAAAAAACATCAGTCGATGATATCTGGGACAGCGAGGCACGCACCCGTCGCCGTCGGTGCCACAACAGCATCCTGTGTCAGCAAAGGGTAGAGAAGCTTGAAGGAATTCGCCTCATGACTACTGACAAAGACTCTTTCTGGGAGAACGAATTCTACGATGGAAGGAAGGCACGATTTCGCCAACGAGGTGTCAATAAAAGGAGCAAACTTGCATTTCGCTTGATCATCAGCCGACAGCCGACTCGGACCAAACTTTTCGTAAGCAAACTCCTTTTGACCTCGACTTCCACTTACTCGACTTGATAGGACTTGATCTGCATCTCAGGGAGACGCAGCTGCATCGCCGTCTACTTATTCTCGGTTAACGTTGAAATCGAATTTACGCATTGTTTATTCACTGCACCTGCAAAAACGAGCCAGGCACTGGCTCTCGCGCGATATTCAACATTTATGAATGAAGTGCCCATCAACAACTTAATATGTGCTCATTCGGCTTCCCTTTCTATCTGTGGTGCGGGGTTTGAGGCTTGAGCCCTTGAGCCCTTAAGCGCTGGCGCAGCACTTTCATGGGCAGAAGGGCTTCCTCTGACGAACGAAACAAATGGCCAGTCATATGTCATGAACTTGTGAGCTTGAAGTTCTGGCAGGTGCTTAGGGGACCTCGAAACGTGTGCTCTATGGCTCGCATTCATGCAGGCTGATATCTTCCCTCGTCACATTCAAGACGCATATGCGGTCTCTACTGAGCAACGCGCCCTCGAGACGATTTATATTCTCTCATGTTCTCATTCTACATATTCTCGGCTTCTCTTCCTTCCTCTAATTTATCGAGATGCGGTCATTTCTCTCTCTCTTAGCTCTGGCATTCCTCAGCCTCGCCTGTCTTTCTGTAGCCACGGGAGATTCAGAGGAAACGTCTCCTGAGATGCGCTTTTTTACGTTCCAGCGCAGAGGCACTCCCACTCGCACATTCCAAAGATCATGGTTAAAGTTGTCAAACGCACAGCGACTGGCCAGAGGGTTGCCATTGAAAGCTCCTGTGCGCAAAGCTAAAACTGGTCAGTAAGCTTTGTCGACGGAGTTCACTCATCTGACGTTCTGCAGTCATCATTCGCCAGATGCCTTCCGCTGGCCCCCCTGTTACCAAAATGGGAATGATGCAGGTTACCAACGTTGATACGGGAGAGTCTGTTGGCTATATCTCTGCGACTTTCTTGTCGACTGGCCACCTGGGATTTACGACCGATGTGGCCAAGGCACTAGAAATCTCTTTTGTTATTGATTCCTTTGCAACCACTGCAACAGGTCTTCGAATTATAATGGATGTAGGTCATTTTTTATCCACTTCTGTGAGAGCCGTAGTTAATGTAAATGATCATAGGATTCGGACCAGTCAATTGATTTTCCAATCCTTGGCCTCATTCAAGGACGCGACAATTCCGACGATGACATTGGTTCTTCAAGTTTCAAGTACGTGTAAATAATCTATTGAGTATAGTCATACTTACGCACCACTACTCAGCTATCTTTATCTGGGAGGTGTTGCTCTGCCAGGAAGTAAGTCTAGTATTTCTGCGCTCAAGCTGAATTTTGATTGACTTTCTACAGCTGCTTCTGGCTCCATTGCCAGCCTTATGGACAACACTTATACGAACGCCACTGCTATCTCGAGAGCTTCGGAAACAGACGTCGTACGTACCAATTGGTCAAGGGTACTCAACGCATTGTTGAGAAACTTTCTGCCTCTTTATCAGTGGTCTATCGACCTCAACACCGGGCTAATTACATCGCAATGGGTCAACGAGGATGGTAGTAAGTGCAGCTAATTCTGAATTCATAGATAAAGATCTGACGTTCTGATCTAGCCAGTGTCACGACCACAGAGCTCTTCTCTCAAGGTACAGCCCTATATGCTGGAGGCAATTCCTCTGCCTTTAATGAGGTTTATAGCAGTCCGATATTCAAATATGTGAGTCCGCTTTCAAGCTACGATCTCAGTCGTCACTGACTCCCCCACGCGAGACCCTCACATTCGTTCCCTTTGTCTAACGCTGTCTTTTCTCTTCACGTACACGTCGCCTTCTACCGGAGAAGACTTATACCCTTGAGCAAACGAACGCTGTCGTACTCTACGTTTTCTCCTCGGACACTTGTTATTACTATTAGGTGCTGCTCCTCGTCTTGTCACCTTTTGCGTACAATCTGTGAATGTAGAATTCTATATCTTCCTTCTTCAATACATTACATTGCTATTCCTTTTGTGCAGGCAGGAATTGAGTTGTGGTGACCTAACGCTATGTACTCCTATTCTAGAGTTTGATATCTGCTTACGTACCTTCTCTTTCGACATCACTCTAAGTACAGCCAGCACTGGACTACCAGTCCGACGTTTCCTTGAGCACTTCTTCATCGGGAGCGCCCACATTTCCTTGGATTTGATCTTGTTTCTTGGAATCGTCCTACCGTTGTGCCGCCCATCCTCTCCTGACGCCCGCTAAAGGCCTCAAACAATGTCGACCATCTCGACAGCACTTCGTCATTTCAAGGAGCCGACCAAGGAACAGTTAACACAAATATTCTTCTCATTACCCGCTGGAGATGAAGCTGGTCAAAGTGGGGGGATGGATCAGGAGAAGATGGACATCAACGCTGTCCTTAGCCTCGGTGAAGCGATTGAGGACTCATACGTGAGTTATCATAACTGCGTCTGTAGGAACATTCATAATGTTTCCTGAAGGCTGGGAAGCTGCATATAATGCCACCATATCTGGCGTTTGCTTCATTGGATAGAAAGTCTGTCAGGTTTACGATACCGTTGTCTACAATCCGGCGGGTGGAGAGGTTGAACGCACGGGCTGGCATCTACGCCTTAAGTCTTCTGCTATGGCATGGAATGAAGATCGTTCGTTCTTTTTCACATATCCTTGGAGAGATGTCTCAATAAGAGTCACCAGATTGTGCAATTGACATCCCTTCGGCCAACGGCAGACCTCTTCTGCTCTCTTCTCCGAGATGCGCTCAAGGTTGAACTTCAACGTGGGCAAATGAAACTCGTGAAGAGTTTTGTTAAGACATGCTACTCAGAAGTCCTCGTCTCTACATCCTCGACAGTCGGGGAGAATGAACGTGAGGATGGGAGTTTAATCAATGACGACAAGGATGCAGAATCACAAGATATTGCTTATCATGGTGGATTGGGGCTCAAGTTTAAATTCCCGGGCGACCCAAAAAAGTGTGTGTTCTCCATTTCTTCAACCTCGCCCCCTCAGACTATGCCCCAGACTGCGGGAAGCTTCAAAAATTAAGCTATGGACCACTTACCTGCGTTGTAAGCACCATCCCTTTTATTAAAAAACTCTCTCATTAACCTTTACCAGCTCATGGCCGCAATCTTACCCTCCTTCGTTACCCACAATGTACGCGTCTTGTTCAGGTTGGGCTGCCCAACAGACTACGCGGTGAAATGTGGGAAACCCTTTCTGGGTCAATCTATCTACGGTTCTCGAACCCTGGATACTACGATCGGCTTTTGGAAGAGTACGCGGGAAGCACGAGTACGAGCACAGAAGATATCGAGAAAGATCTTCACCGTAGCTTGCCTGAGTACGCGGGCTATCAATCCGAGGCGGGAATCGGTGCCCTTCGTCGGGTTCTGCAAGCCTATTCGTTCAAGAATCCAGACCTCGGTTATTGTCAGGTATGTCTCTTTGTAATATGGCTCATTCCACTCTCTCGACATCCTCCAGGCGATGAACATTCTCGCAGCCGCTATCCTGATGTGAGTCCCGTGGTCCTCCACGTAAATTGGGAGTCCAACTTTTTATATCAGTTATATGTCGGAAGAGCAAGCCTTTTGGCTTCTTGAAGTCCTCTGCGATCGACTTCTTCCAGGTTACTATGCGTAAGTACGGTCCCACTCCCTTGCAGGCTATCTCAACATCACTTTACAGTCCCTCCATGCATGGTACGATGCTTGACCAACGCGTGTTTGAATCCCTTGTGCAGCGGTGCTTACCCATTATCCACGAACATTTCCGACTTGTCGATGTTCAGCTATCTGTCGCGTCATTGCCTTGGTTTTTGAGTTTGTGAGTGTTGGCGTATAAGGTTGAACGCAAAACATCATTAACATGAATTCCTTACCTTCAGATACATCAACAGCATGCCTATGGTTTTTGCATTCCGGATAGTAGACTGTTTCTTCTGCATGGGACCGAAAGTCTTATTTCAAGTCGGGTGAGTGACGTTGTTTATACTGTATCTTGTTGTGTTGACAATTTCCCTAGCTTAGGTCAATTTTATATTGACTCAGTGATTTGGATGATCTAACACATGCTCATTAGCAATTTTGAAGATTAATGGGGAAGCCCTGCTTCAAATACAAGATGATGGAGGGTTTCTCAAGTATGTTGACACTCAAGATCCAGAGGATGATTTTTGATCTTTATCATAGTCTCATGCGAGACTACTTTGCCTCTCTCGGCGAGTCTGCTCACCCGGACTCCTCTGATCCTCGAGCACGCGCTATCACTCGGTTCCAGGAGTTACTTCTTGTGTCCTTCCGAGAATTCTCAGTCATCACGGACGAGACGATCCTAACCGAGCGCAGGCGCTTTAGGAGCGAGATCATCCATAGCATCGAATCGTTCTCCAAACGTTCTGCTGTGCGGAATTTGAAGAGTCTAGGTCGATTCACGAAAGAACAAGCTGGCTTGATCTATGATGCGCTGTACAAGGCCATGTGCATCGTACCCCCGCCACCTGCTGCTGCACCAGAGAAGGCTTTGTTCACGACGGGTGAAGGTAATGAAGCGAAGCCTGAGACGAGGATTGGTCTACGCACTTTCCAGCATTTCCTTAGTGAGATTGCGACCTGGGCCAGGGACGAGAAGATTGTGATGAATGGCTTTCAGGTTAGCCTTTTCTTCCTCACTCTGAGAAACCTTTCAAATGAATCAACTGTTCATATAGCAACGCATCGACCGAGAAGTTGCAGAGCACGAGTTCATTGACAGATTATTCTTTTTCTGGGACACATCTTGTAAGGGGGCATTGTCATTCCAGGTACGAGGTTTTCGAACTGTTCCTTTTCGCGTTGACTTACGTGATGGGTTAAGGATCTCGTCTCTGGTTTGGACGGAGTGATGTTCAATGACCTAATGGAGAATATTGAATGGTTTTTCAACCTACACGACAAGAACAAAGACGGATTCCTCACGAAGGACGAAGTCCTAACCCTCTCTGAGTCATTCTTGGTTTGTTTCATCTGCTGAGATGACTGGAATCACTCTGATGGTTCTGTTTAGTTCATTTTCCGATATGAAATTGGTGATGCATATCTAGGAGCAGTCAGCCGGTTCATGACAAATGCTTTCGAGTATGGTGATGCGCTTCTTCCTCAGTCAGAAGAGGCCAAAGAGGGCGACGCCGAGCCAGAGTCGCCTCGACCCGTAGAATCTAACCAGCCATATCTAAATCTTGCTACGTGAGTTTTGTGTGCTCTGATATTCCAGAAGATGCTGACAACGACTGTTAGTTTCCGAATGGTGGTTCTCGCTGATGAGGTGCTTGAGTCTTTCTACGAGACTGACTTGTCAGCTTCCTTTAAGCTGCAACATCTCCCCGAGATGGAGTTGCCAATATCAAGTAGCGGCTTCTTAGGTGATATCTGGTCATCAATAGCGACGGACAGTAATAAGAAGATATTCAATATGTTTACTGATGAAATCGGCAAAACCATCGGGAAACATCAGGTAAGTGTCACACTCAAATTAGTGCACCAACGTTAACCTTTCTTCAGGTCGTCCACCGGCCGTCCATTGGAAGATACACCAAGCTGGAAGAGCCGAAAGCCCGTGAATCCCTTCTCACTCCCTCAATGCGCAAATCCCCGTCAAAGTCGAGTCTTTCTGGCTCTGCTTCCTCTCCGGCTCCATCACCACCATCGACACTTTCAGTCAACATCCCGTCTGAGGAACAGAAGTCTTTGCCAGCCGTACCAGAGAGTGGAAGTCTTTCTGCCATGCCGATGATCCAAGTTGTCAATGCCGCGCTTATGGAGCGAACACCATTTGCGATAGACGATGCAAAGGATGATGACGATGACGATGACGACGACTTTGGCGATGGGGATAATGATGATCAGGTTTTGGATGAGGTATGTTTCTTTGAGCTTCCCTTCCAGTGTTATTTATCGACGATTGCAGGTGGATGCTTTCCTTGAGGCCCATGATTCTGGATTGACTGAAGAGGACAAGGAAGTGGCCAATGGTACGTGATCGGTTTCTTTCCTTTCCAGATTTAACTAAATCTTCTTCAGATCTGTTGCACGCAGAACCTTTGAAGTAGATTCCCATTTCCATATCTTAAAATTCTCCCTGGAGCCCCACATGGACAACGTTTTGTTTTCGTGTCGATGCTGTTCTGTCTGCCAGATTCGATGCCGAGCGAGCTCATAGCTCACTCTCCGTTGATTATGCGATGTACATATCCTTGGTATGCAAGGACAGGCGATGGATGATGAGGTGGATGTACATTAGAAATACATACAGAGGGTATATAGCGCTGAACAACGAGAGCGGAGGTGATGAATATATGGACTGTGAGACGGCTGTCTATGCGCTCGGCCTGGGTCCACGATCGGTCCATATTCTTATTGCGAGGTCTGAGTCGATGGAGCCCGTCGCGATCATATTTTGGGTAGGATGTGTCTGTCAGAACGGATCAGTCAAAAGAGGGGATGTAGCAGCAAAAAAACGCACAGCAACCGCAACGACAACATCTGAAGAAGTAAGAATATCAATAGACTGTACATTGGGTTTACATAGAACGTACCAGTATGACCTTCCAGCACCTGGACAATTTCGCGGGTTTGAAGATCCCAAATGTAAGTCTTGTGGTCTTCACTGCCAGCTACGATCCACTTGCCGCCGGTGACGCTGAAGCAGGCAGATATACAATATTTCGAGTTGACATGGCCAGTATAGGTCTTGAGGCAGCGAGTGCTATGATAATCCCACAGACGAATAGCGCTGTCGTGCGCGGTTGAGAGGATGTACTTTGAGTTTGGAGAAAACTGTACATGTTGGCTTGATAAGAAGGATGAGATTAAATAGAACCAGCAGTAGTTGGGGTGAACACCCACCAGATAGCGTCATGCCCTTCTGCCAAAGTTTTTAGGCACTGTCCATCACTCGTATTCCAAATTCGACTTGAGGACATTCGTTAGTCGGATTGCAAAACGCAAACAAGGTAATACATACATCAAGCCATCGAGTGCACACGACACTATCAATGTAGCGTCCCGATTAAAGTGAACGGCTGTGACATAATCCAGATGTGCGTGGAGTGTTTTCATGCATTTGCCTAAGAGGTATTAGATTTTGAAGAAAGCATAACCTTGAGATAAACCTCTTGCTGCATTCCATATTCGCACATCACCGTCGCAACCTCCCGAAACAAGGAGATTCGATGCAGTATTATAGTTCAGACAGAAGACCCATTTAGTGTGGCCTTTGAGATGTTTGTGTGTCAAACCCTGAGTTCTAAACATGAATGGCCAAGAAAGTTTTTTTTAATTAAGTCCCACTCACGGATTCTACGTCCCAGATGCGAATTGTGGTATCATCCGAGGCCGAGGCAAGGTACACACTATCGAACGACCAAGCGATGTCAGAGAGCCCTTGCGTGTGTCCAGACAGATTCCTCAAAAACTCTCCGGTCTCCGGAGACCAGATCTTCACCACCTTTTCGGCTCCTGTTGAGGTACCAAGAATGAGACATACATACATAAACCAAGTCTAAAAAGAATGCAACATTTGATTTCTACTGACCACAAGAGGCCAATAATTTCCCGTCTGGGCTGAATTTGACTGCCGAGATGGACATTGTGTGACCTCGGAGCGTATGTCGCAGTTGATAATGGGGTTTTTCGCGTTGCACGGCCGTCGTCGAGACGGGTGGAGGAGGTGGCGGCAAGACTGGTGGTGGAGGTGGCGCCGATGTTTGATTGTCAGGGACCTGCGGGTCATCCTCAGTGGTTTGGGACGCGGTATCGTCGTCTGTGGAAGAATCATCCATTCCAGCTAATGGATCCATCTTTATAGCAGGATTATAGTCAAGCTTGCAGTATCAAGGACTGATGACGGGCAGCTCCGAAAGCTAACAACCAATAACACCGACAATCAATATGGTTACTAGTACCTTTGGCTTCTCCAGCACTCTGCGATTTTTCTTGATCTTGATTGCCTTCAACGCCGCAGCAAAATGAGATCTCCCCTAATACTTAATCCATTGGAATATTTTGAAGTCTAAAAAGCTCCATTCCCAGGCTTTGTTGATTCCCCTGGTGTGCGTCGCATGGGAATTCCAGGATTTCAACAAATTTCTAGATTCGTCAAGCAGCACAATGCGGGTGTGTCGGAATCTAAACTATTCACCGAGAGCGCAATTTTACTTCCTCATAGTTTGGGTCTGATTGGATCGAGTGTTGGCTCCAGTCCCTTCGGGTTGAAGATGTGTCGACCGCTCGGGCCTTCGATTACCGCCATTTTTTTTGAAAAAAAAAAGACTTTTTGGCAGTGATTGAGGGAATTCCAGCCTGGCGCAATTCCTCAATCGGTCGTACCTTAACCCCGTGAGGCTGCGAGGCCAAAGCTTTTGAAGGCAGGTTCCCATATCAGGACAAGCTGACCTCAATTTAGCCAAAGTCAACCTTGTTTCTTTCTCGGTGAGGGTCCAATAGGAGCCAATAGGATGCGTTCGTGTCGTGTTGATTGCCTTTGGGATCGCCGATTGGGTTTATGGAGATTTCCTAGATCGTTTTCCCCCGATTTGAGCCCCCCACCTATATGAGATCGCGAACGCGTCGTTTTTGTACCCACCTCGCGACCTTCTCAACTTTGCACACCTCTATAGTTATCTCACCCCCCATCGCCCCATGTCCGACTCGAGTTCTTCAGGAGATGGCGTCCTTTTGACTCCTAGCCTGTTTTCGACCTCGTCTATGTCGGACTTCTCACGTCCACACGACCACACTAGCCCCCATCATGGAAAAAAGGTCAAGGGTACCGGCAGGCATTCTTATAAACAGTCTCCGCGAGAGAAGGAGGCCGTTTGGCCTGATTTTTTAGAAACGGCGCTCCTTGAAGGTATATACGTCGCTTCTAGGCTTCAATTAGGATGATAACATCGCCCTTTTTCAGCTCTGACAATTTATCGCCCTACTTCGAGCAAGGCTCCCCAGAAATTACTTCGGTTTCCCAAGCGTAACGCGTTCATATCCAACTACATATTCAAGGTTACAGGCAAACGGCGAACTCCCAAACAAGTCGGGAGTCGTCTCCAGCAACTACGCGAAACTTGCACATCGGAGGACAGTAAGTCTCGTAAATCTTTCGACTGTGTCATCTGAACATAACCGTTTTACATGTTAGTTCTGACTCTCATACAATCGAAGGAATTTCCTGACCTACCGCCTAAAGTTTCCCAGCTCAAGCAGGACGCTCCTGCTCCGGATCTACAGAAGAAGCGCCCTCCCCCTCTGGGAAGTAATTCGTCGATGAGCACTCTCTCTCCGGACTCATCGACACTTTACTCGAGTTCTCCTTGCACCTCACCGACGTCTTCTGGCTTCCCGGATCACGACCAGGGATCCTCCAGTAACTCCACAATCACGCAGAGCGTCTGTCCTCGGCATCTCGTCCACGTCGACTTAAAGCCATACGAAGTCGATCTTCCGTCCAACTGGATGCATCAGCCTTGGACAGGGGTACAACCCGCGACGTTCACGCTGGACCTCGATGAGTCTCGTTTGTCCGACTCTCCCATGAATTGGCAGCGCAGAATAACAGTTCTTGCCCCACGCCCCGTTTGGGCATTTGTTCCCACTATCGTCTTCAGCGCCTCGATGCTCTCGCCCAACTCGGAGTATGAGACCTTTTTCGCTGTGCACGACGTCAACGGCAATGCTTTCTACAAGGAGGTCACCAAAATCGAACGCGTTTCTACTGTGTCAGGCGACATGCCGATGCTCTACAGGACCAGCCTCATTCCCAACTATTGGGCCACTCTCGCAAGCAAAGCTTCAGGTTTGTACTTTAAAGCCGTCGTTACTTCTTAATGTTGGAAATTAATTCTTCATGATTAGATCTCCGACAATATACTATCGTTCAGGACATTATGAAAGTTGGCGTCCCCGTGGATCATGTGAATCGGCCTCAATGCTCCATCGTCTACAAGTTCGACTGCTCCCCTTTGTCCCCAATTCAGATCTCGCCTGATTCGCTCCCTTCCTACTACTCCTCGTATCCTCAAGATCCGCCCCAACTCCAACCGGACTACTATCTTTACTCCCAACCGAATCTCTCCATTCCCTCGGCGGTGTTCGACAACACCGAATTCTCAGCGGCACAAATGTTGCCCATGAACGACTTCCCAACTTGGATTGATTATTCAACCGCAAACTGCTACGCTCATTCCATGTATACCCCAACAACGAATCTTAACGAGAGCGATATTTCCGCCTCCCTTCCTTTCCGCGACTTTTTCCCCTACTGATTTGACCGCAAGAGACCTCCAAATGTTGTTGTATTTATTGTGTACCCCAGGTGTATATCGTCTAGTATCACCTATGCAATTCGTGAGTTGCAACTTGCAGTATTTTTTCCTTTGCTGATTTTTCTTTTCTCCAGCATCTCATGCTCCATATTATTCCCGCTATCTATTCGTTCTCGACTAATGGACGCCATTATTTATCTTCTACTCTTCCACACCCTCCTTCTTTTACTAACTTCCAAAATTCCCCTTGTACCCAACGTTATTCAAAATTTGAACACCTTTACGTTCGCAGATTTTATCTTGCACCTTTTACGCTCCTTAAAATTTGTAAATCTATAGGCCTCGTGTAGTGCTATCACCTTGTTGTATGTTGTGTAAGCTACTTCGACTTAAAGCCTCCGTTCGCGCGAAATGACTTCTCCCCACCTAGCCTCCGAGTGGAAAGGAGCGCCCTCGATCTCAAAACGTCGAAGGCCAGCTAACATTTTTGATCAATGCGCGGCGCCACGGACCCTTCCGAAGACGATCCAGATCCTGGTCAGGGCCAACCTTCATGTAAGTCCTCCGGATCAAGAGGATTTGCACGGTCGTGCGGACGAGAATAAGCGACCTCCGAGCCGTAGTATCGGGGGCTTC
>NW_001889893.1:588380-594194 GCF_000143565.1 Laccaria bicolor S238N-H82
CTGCGCAAGCGTATGTTACTGAGGGGGAGCTTCCATTCAAAGGTGGGTTGATTTCAATTGGAATGTGAGTACTGATTCGACAAACTTCGACAGTGTTGAGCGGGTCACCTGGATACATCAACCTCCTCGACGCGCTCAATTCCTACGCTCTGGTCAAAGAGCTCCAAGAAGCCCTTGATCTCCCGGCCGCCGCGTCCTTCAAGCACGTCTCACCGGCTGGTGCGGCCGTCGGCGTCGAGCTCACAGAGACGGAGAAAAAAGTTTACGGAGTCGACGACCTCAAGGAACCTTTGACTCCACTTGCTTCTGCGTATGCTAGAGCGCGAGGTACGTTTCTCATCATTGCCTTGTAGAGCTCACCCAAACCCAACCAACCAATCAGGTGCGGATCGCATGTCCTCCTTCGGCGACTTTATCGCCCTTTCGGCTCCATGCGACCTCGCTACTGCACGCATCATCTCGCGCGAAGTGTCCGATGGGATTATTGCGCCTGGATATGCCGATGAGGCGCTCGACGTGTTGAAGAAGAAGAAGGCCGGGAAATACTGTGTTCTTCAGGTCAGTGCCTCATCCTCTTTGTGAGGCAGGAAGGATATAAATGAGTGCACGCAGATCGATCCAAACTATGTCCCTCCCAGCATCGAGACGAAGCAGGTGTACGGAATCCATCTCCAGCAAAGGAGGAACGATTGTAAGATCGAGTCTTCCCTCTTCCAGAATATCGTCACCAAGAGCAAGGAGGTCCGTCAATATTTGTTTTGTCTTCATCCACTTTACTAACGAAATCATCCCCAGCTCCCATCAAGCGCAGTCACAGACCTCATCGTCGCCACACTCGCTTTAAAATATACACAATCCAACAGCGTTGCATACGCCTTTCATGGATCTATCATCGGCATCGGGGCAGGCCAACAATCGCGCATCCACTGTACCCGTCTCGCAGGCGGGAAAGCCGATCTCTGGTGGCTCCGCCATCACCCACGCGTCCTCGCTCTCCCCTTCAAAAAAGGAGTAAAACGCGCAGAGAAGGCCAACGCCATTGACCTGTTCGTCAGCGGAGAAGTGCTGGAGGGCGGGGAGAAGGAACAGTGGGAGTCCTTGTTCGAGGGCGAGGTGTTAGCGTTGGAGGAGGAGGAAAAGAAGGAGTGGGCGAGTAAGTTGGATGGGGTTGCGTGTTCTAGCGATGCGTTCTTCCCGTTCCCGGATAATGTGCATCGTGCACGGAAGAGCGGGGTGAGGTACCTTGCGGCGCCGAGTGGGAGTGTTATGGATGAGGAGTGCGTCAAGGCGGCGGATGAGCATGGGATTGTGTTTGCGCATACGTCGTTGAGGTTGTTCCATCATTAATTAAAGGGTAAAGTGGGGACGAGCTAAACAGAGGAAACAAGGGAATGTATTTGTGTTATTTTGGTTGTTTTTATGAATGATCTATTTGATCAAGATGTAAGGTGTATATGATGTTGAAGGCCTTTCTGGTGCAACTCTTCTCGTTCGACGAGCAGATCTTCTCCCCAGGACTTGATTTCGGGATGCCGAATATTTGGCAAGCTGCTGTCAAAGAAAGGTTGGAGGTCCTTGTTGTGGTTTCGTTCATATTCTAGCGCCTGGGATGCCATTTCAAACCGGTCAAGGTCTGTAACCGTATCCCCATGTTAGTGTTGGGGTGCGTGAAGAAAGCAGAGCAACACGCCTTTGACGAACTTGGCTTCAGCCGTTTCACCCGCTTCATATTCCTAGATTCAATTAACATCCATAGACTTGAGTTGCACATTTTAGAAAGGTAAACAAAAGCTTACCCTCCACAGCGCGTCTATTCGTTGCGCCGCCGGACTTTCATGTAGCATCTCGTAAACGAAGTTATGCATTGCTTCCTGCACGTGTATCGCATCAATCTCATGTGAGATGAAAGAAGGAAGGTAGGACAGACCGCTTCAAGACGATGTTTCTCGGCTTTTGGTATACCTTCTCTTGGTGCGATGTCTCCGACTTAAAATTTGGGTAACATGAGAAGAGGAACAAAAGAGAGAAGGGGAGAGAGAGAAGGTACCTTGAGCTTCGGCGAGATCATGTACCAGAGCCATCATCACGCATCTATCCGAATATAAGTAATAAGTACTCGCGTCATTGGATGGTGAGGAACCCACTTTGAGATGTCCAGCTGGGCATCCGTCGATAACATGCACAGGATAGCCATCCGGTACATGTGGTCGGATATACTTGGAACGAGCTCGAGTCAGTCAAGGAAAAAGTTCTTGGATCGACAGCATGTAGTATGCACCTCTCAGGATTGGGAATCTATGCGATATTGAAACCTGAATGAGCGAAAACCAAAGGAGAACAGGCGCACGTCATTGTTCACCCATCCTGTCCGTTTTTGCGTCTATAATAGCCTCCCCTTGAGCCAAGGCATCCTAATCACACAAGTGAACCCGTGCAGTACCTTCAATCTCTCGAGGACGTGAATGAACGCGAGTCTATCTGCTCTTTCGCTTCCTTGAGATACATATAACGGTGGAAATACACGCTTTGCTTGAGAGCTTTCGGAGTTCTTGGGTGCTAATTCTTCTGGTGACATATCCACTGGTTGGTTTGGAGAGTCAAGCTTCAGGATCCGTGAAGAGAACGTTTACTGAAAAAACTCACCTCACCTCAGGGCCTCATATCGGAGTCATAGTCACTATTGGCGAAACCCCTATATGCATCGTGAGAACTAGCGAGGCGAGCGCACGCCGCAGAATATTAACGTATTCTGATGGTACCTCGGCACCCCCTGGCACCCCCTCTGATTCGGCAGATTCCTTATCTCTACCTTCCGCAAAACCTCTTGCCACTCACGGATTCTACGTCCCAGATGCGAATTGTGGTATCATCCGAGGCCGAGGCAAGGTACACACTATCGAACGACCAAGCGATGTCAGAGAGCCCTTGCGTGTGTCCAGACAGATTCCTCAAAAACTCTCCGGTCTCCGGAGACCAGATCTTCACCACCTTTTCGGCTCCTGTTGAGGTACCAAGAATGAGACATACATACATAAACCAAGTCTAAAAAGAATGCAACATTTGATTTCTACTGACCACAAGAGGCCAATAATTTCCCGTCTGGGCTGAATTTGACTGCCGAGATGGACATTGTGTGACCTCGGAGCGTATGTCGCAGTTGATAATGGGGTTTTTCGCGTTGCACGGCCGTCGTCGAGACGGGTGGAGGAGGTGGCGGCAAGACTGGTGGTGGAGGTGGCGCCGATGTTTGATTGTCAGGGACCTGCGGGTCATCCTCAGTGGTTTGGGACGCGGTATCGTCGTCTGTGGAAGAATCATCCATTCCAGCTAATGGATCCATCTTTATAGCAGGATTATAGTCAAGCTTGCAGTATCAAGGACTGATGACGGGCAGCTCCGAAAGCTAACAACCAATAACACCGACAATCAATATGGTTACTAGTACCTTTGGCTTCTCCAGCACTCTGCGATTTTTCTTGATCTTGATTGCCTTCAACGCCGCAGCAAAATGAGATCTCCCCTAATACTTAATCCATTGGAATATTTTGAAGTCTAAAAAGCTCCATTCCCAGGCTTTGTTGATTCCCCTGGTGTGCGTCGCATGGGAATTCCAGGATTTCAACAAATTTCTAGATTCGTCAAGCAGCACAATGCGGGTGTGTCGGAATCTAAACTATTCACCGAGAGCGCAATTTTACTTCCTCATAGTTTGGGTCTGATTGGATCGAGTGTTGGCTCCAGTCCCTTCGGGTTGAAGATGTGTCGACCGCTCGGGCCTTCGATTACCGCCATTTTTTTTGAAAAAAAAAAGACTTTTTGGCAGTGATTGAGGGAATTCCAGCCTGGCGCAATTCCTCAATCGGTCGTACCTTAACCCCGTGAGGCTGCGAGGCCAAAGCTTTTGAAGGCAGGTTCCCATATCAGGACAAGCTGACCTCAATTTAGCCAAAGTCAACCTTGTTTCTTTCTCGGTGAGGGTCCAATAGGAGCCAATAGGATGCGTTCGTGTCGTGTTGATTGCCTTTGGGATCGCCGATTGGGTTTATGGAGATTTCCTAGATCGTTTTCCCCCGATTTGAGCCCCCCACCTATATGAGATCGCGAACGCGTCGTTTTTGTACCCACCTCGCGACCTTCTCAACTTTGCACACCTCTATAGTTATCTCACCCCCCATCGCCCCATGTCCGACTCGAGTTCTTCAGGAGATGGCGTCCTTTTGACTCCTAGCCTGTTTTCGACCTCGTCTATGTCGGACTTCTCACGTCCACACGACCACACTAGCCCCCATCATGGAAAAAAGGTCAAGGGTACCGGCAGGCATTCTTATAAACAGTCTCCGCGAGAGAAGGAGGCCGTTTGGCCTGATTTTTTAGAAACGGCGCTCCTTGAAGGTATATACGTCGCTTCTAGGCTTCAATTAGGATGATAACATCGCCCTTTTTCAGCTCTGACAATTTATCGCCCTACTTCGAGCAAGGCTCCCCAGAAATTACTTCGGTTTCCCAAGCGTAACGCGTTCATATCCAACTACATATTCAAGGTTACAGGCAAACGGCGAACTCCCAAACAAGTCGGGAGTCGTCTCCAGCAACTACGCGAAACTTGCACATCGGAGGACAGTAAGTCTCGTAAATCTTTCGACTGTGTCATCTGAACATAACCGTTTTACATGTTAGTTCTGACTCTCATACAATCGAAGGAATTTCCTGACCTACCGCCTAAAGTTTCCCAGCTCAAGCAGGACGCTCCTGCTCCGGATCTACAGAAGAAGCGCCCTCCCCCTCTGGGAAGTAATTCGTCGATGAGCACTCTCTCTCCGGACTCATCGACACTTTACTCGAGTTCTCCTTGCACCTCACCGACGTCTTCTGGCTTCCCGGATCACGACCAGGGATCCTCCAGTAACTCCACAATCACGCAGAGCGTCTGTCCTCGGCATCTCGTCCACGTCGACTTAAAGCCATACGAAGTCGATCTTCCGTCCAACTGGATGCATCAGCCTTGGACAGGGGTACAACCCGCGACGTTCACGCTGGACCTCGATGAGTCTCGTTTGTCCGACTCTCCCATGAATTGGCAGCGCAGAATAACAGTTCTTGCCCCACGCCCCGTTTGGGCATTTGTTCCCACTATCGTCTTCAGCGCCTCGATGCTCTCGCCCAACTCGGAGTATGAGACCTTTTTCGCTGTGCACGACGTCAACGGCAATGCTTTCTACAAGGAGGTCACCAAAATCGAACGCGTTTCTACTGTGTCAGGCGACATGCCGATGCTCTACAGGACCAGCCTCATTCCCAACTATTGGGCCACTCTCGCAAGCAAAGCTTCAGGTTTGTACTTTAAAGCCGTCGTTACTTCTTAATGTTGGAAATTAATTCTTCATGATTAGATCTCCGACAATATACTATCGTTCAGGACATTATGAAAGTTGGCGTCCCCGTGGATCATGTGAATCGGCCTCAATGCTCCATCGTCTACAAGTTCGACTGCTCCCCTTTGTCCCCAATTCAGATCTCGCCTGATTCGCTCCCTTCCTACTACTCCTCGTATCCTCAAGATCCGCCCCAACTCCAACCGGACTACTATCTTTACTCCCAACCGAATCTCTCCATTCCCTCGGCGGTGTTCGACAACACCGAATTCTCAGCGGCACAAATGTTGCCCATGAACGACTTCCCAACTTGGATTGATTATTCAACCGCAAACTGCTACGCTCATTCCATGTATACCCCAACAACGAATCTTAACGAGAGCGATATTTCCGCCTCCCTTCCTTTCCGCGACTTTTTCCCCTACTGATTTGACCGCAAGAG
>NW_001889893.1:596059-655618 GCF_000143565.1 Laccaria bicolor S238N-H82
ACTGCTTTTTGTCTTCGTCAAGACTTGAGCAAAGTCATGAGGGCCAGGCCTCGCTGGATCGAGAGGTGGAAGGCGAGGGGTGGAAAAAGAGTTCAAGGCGTAATCGCCAACTTATTGTTGAATGCACGATTTGGAAGATCCGCCTTTCTACCCGGTCCCGGGCGCAGCTTGAACTCGACAGGCCGTTCGGGAATGCTGCTGGGAAAATGTGAACCTCAATTAAGATGAAAAATAAACAAGGGTGCATAAGGTTTTTCGACGAACCGTTGTGCGTAATGAGGAAGACAGAGCTCGGAATGAACGAAGGCGCAAAAGCAACGAAAACGATCTGCTCACTGCAGTGCTGAGTGCTGTGACACGAACGTGAACGCACGTGATTGGGACTAAGCCCTTGCCAGACACGACCAAACAGTCCTCCTCAATAGGCGACAGTCTTTCGGAACAGTTCAGTTGCGAAGCTCCCCAAACAGATTCTCACATAAATTCGATGACCGAGGGCCATAAAATTAGTAGATAGCGTCCAAACCGCCGGAAGAGGGGGAGAAACTGCCACGAAACATATCTGAGGAAGACGAAGTTGGGAATTGAAGACGATAGTATTTTATGGCAGAGGTTTTTCAATACTGACACAGGACATAATGAAGAGTGAGTGTGTCGTCGAAGAACAGCAGCGCCTCGTGTGCACGGAAATAACAGACATTCGTTTTATTCTTCAAATCCTACAAGTGCCATAAAAAATGAAACAACAGTACAGCGCCAACGAAACCCAAATCATTAGTAATAATATAATGTAGCATGCGCGATGTGCGGCCAAAAAATCTTTCCAACGCCGAGTAAGAAAATAAAAGTTCAATCCCAAATGTTTGTTGAGTGAATTATGGATGAGTTGAATGAGGTGTGCGTGTGACGATTGAATGAGTTATTGATTGTCGTCGAACTCTAGAGTGGAGAGAGTATTGAATTAGGTGAGGAGAAAAAAATAGCGATAGACATACATGAGTCGTAAATTCGCAGTATGGATGGAGGGAAACCCTCAAGCAACGACACAGTACGCGTTGTTCCCGCTGCCACCGTCGTCGGCGTTGGTTGGGATATCACTGGAGCCAGAGACGGAGGCGAAGAAGATGGTGAGGGTGGCGAAGGAATCCATGAGAGAAATTTTGGGAGAATGTAAGAACAGTGAGTTCAAAAGATGTTTAGGACGCGAAGCAGCCTGAGTATTTCAATGTCGTTGAACGCGCTCCCTTTTAAACTCACGGTAGCCTTACATCTAACACTCTGGGAGACTCGGAATAGATATTTCAATACGTACTGTCTGAGTCTTATTGTCAAAGAGTTCCTGAACCAGAATCAGCTCGACAATGGACATAAAAAGATGAAAGCTAACGTTCGGGGACTACTCATTCCATATGCCATGGTTGCCGATGGAAAACAATAGAAACCCTAATGACGTGACCTTTAATTTCGTTCAGACGCCCGTGCTCTGCAGTTCTATAAATTAGTCAATCCAATGCATAGCGGCGTTCGACGACATAATAATCGTGTAATCGATTCACTGCTTTTTGTCTTCGTCAAGACTTGTGCAATAGAGTTCGAAGTAATGGGGGCCAGGCCTCGGTGGATCGAGAGGTGGAAGGCGAGGGGTGGAAAAAGAGTACACGGCGTAATCGTCAGCTTATTGTTGAATGCATGATCCGCCTTTCTACTCGACACCGGGCGCACCTTCAACTCGATAGGCCGTTCGGGAATGCTGCTGGGAAAATGTGATCCTAGATTAAGGTGAAAAATGAATAAGCGAGCCTAAGCTTTTTCGACGAACCGTTGTGTATAATCAGGAAGACAGAGCTCGGAATGAACGAAGGCGCAAAGAGCAACGAAAACGATCTGCTCTGCTGCAGCGCTGCTCAGTGCTGAGTGACACGAATGCGAACGCACGTGGTCGGGAGTACTTCAGCCTTACTAATACCAGACACGACCAAACAGTCCTCGTCCGAGTCTTTCGGAATAGTTCAGTTGCGAAGCTCCTGATACATCTCAAATAATTTTGATAATCGAGGGCCATACACTTAGTAGATAGCGTCCAAACCGCCGAGCCAGGGGGAGAAACCACCGCAAAATATATCTGAGGAAGACGATAGTAATTTCTGGCGAAGGTTTTTCCAAGGTTTTTCACTACTGACACAGGACAAACGACCCCGACGTGATCCACCCGCTTGGTTTTAAGTTGGTTTATTTCTTTAATAAGGTCTCATGATACCCTCTCTTCACCAATTAGGTAGACATGAGCAAGAGTGTAGGCCGTTGGAGAGCAGCGGCGCCTCTTTTGTGCACGAAACCCGTATCATTATTGTTCAAATCCCATGATTGCCGTAAAAATGAAACAACAGTACAGCGCTAACGAAATCCAGATCATGAATGAGTAATAATATAATGTAGCATGCGCGATGTGCGGCTAAAACAATCTTTCCAACGTCGAATAAGAAAATAAAAGTTGAATCCCAAATGAATCGATGTGTTTGTTGAGTGAATTATGGATGAGTTGAATGAGGTGTGATGTGATGATTGAATGAGTTATTGACTGTCGTTGAATTCTAGAGTGGAGAGAGTATTGAATTAGACGAGGAGGAGAAAGAAACAGCGATGAACATACATGAGTCGTTATTAGCATTGTGAATAGAGACAAACTCTCAAGCAACGACGCAGTATGCGTTGTTCCCGCTGCCACCGTCGTCGGCGTTGGTTGGGATGTCACTGGAGCCAGAGACGGAGGCGAAGAAGATGGCGAGGGTGGCGAAGGAATCCATGAGAGTGATTTCGGGAGGATGTAGAGAACAGTGAGTTCAAAAGATGTTTAGGACGCGGAGCAACCTGAGTGTTTGTCGTTGAGCGTGCTCCCTTTTAAACTCACTGTCACCTTGCTCCGGGAGACTCGGATAGATATTTCAACACGTCCTGCCCGAGTCTTATTGTCAAAGCGTTCCTGCACCGGAATCAGCTAGACCGTGAACATAGAACAATGAAAGCTAACGTTCGGGAACTACTCACTTTTCTTATGGTTGCCGAGAAAACATGGAAAACAATAAAAACCCTGATGACGTCAGGCGACCTTTAATTTCTTTCAGCGCCCGTGGTACTCCCGTGGTCTGCGTTCAAAAGTTGTTCTATAAATCAATCATAGGGGCGTTCAACGATACAATAATTGTTATTAATTCATTGCTTTTTGTCTTCATCAAGGCTTAAGCAATGCAGTTCGAAGTCATGAGGGCCAGGATCAGAGGCCTCGGTGGATTAAGAGGTGGAAGGCAAGGGGTGGAAAAAGAGTAGAGAGAAAGGTGGAATCGCCAGCTTATTGTGAATGCACGATTTAGAAGATCCTTCAGACATGGTTTGAGCTCGGCAGATCGTTCGGGGATGCTGCTGGGAAAATGTGAACCTCGATTAAGATGAGAAAAGTATAGGCGTGCATAAGTGTTTTTCGATGAATAGCGGTGTATAATGAGGTGGGCAGAATTCGAGCTAAACACAGGGGCAAAAGCAATGCAAACAATTTCGGAGCAATTCAGTTGCGAAGCTGCTACTACAGCTTCTCAAATGATTTCGATGATCGAGGGCCATACACTTCGTAGATAGCGTCTATTAACCGCCGGGAGAGGGGGAGAAGCCACCGTACAACATACCTGAGAAGTCCGACGAAGACTTGTATAACGGCGAGCAAAAAAGGTATCCACCTAAATGCAAACTATGAAATTTCCGACGAGCATGCATGCTGAGGACCTACGTTGACATATTAAAATTCCCAGCCCTATAAAGTCCCATTGCCACAAATCCAAGCACCGCCGCGCCAATGACGGCACCAGCGACACTCAGCGTCATGAAGGTCAGGAGGACCAGCAGGGCAAACGCAAGCCTTGACCGCCTTTCATTCTTCTTGTATGTCGTCAGCGGTGTGTTCCCCAGTGTCCTTGCAGTAAACGGAAGTGGTGTCAATGGATAGAGGGTATCTTGAGAAGGTGGGTGTGGCGATGGCCGGGGCGATGGGGGGAAGGAGTAATTCCAAAACGCGTAGACTCCGCAGACCAGAAAAAGTGGCGTGTAAAAGATCAAATTCCAATAAAGCGTGAAACGAAAGATGTCTGGTTAAACGAATCAGTAAAATTCAAGAGGTGATGGAACTGTCACTGCACCACTTGCGCTGTACAAATACTCGGCACCTTTTTGCGTTGGTGGCCTGTGCTCAATGTGCAAAATCTCGAGGCCCGGATTATACAAAGATGGCCAAGGCGGAGTTGTGTTGCCCGGTGACATCCCAGAGTCGCTACACAATCATGGCGTGGAAGGAGGACAACACCGTCACAGCTGCGGAATGGGCTGACAGTCATGTCATGTGACCTACTCACACAAGGACGTTCATTGTCAAGCCAGATTCAAGCCGAGAACTGCTGGTTGGAACCTGAGTACTGAGGCCTGAGTGTCAATACTACTCGAAACTAAATTGGAGTTTTGAGAGCAATATTCGATTGCCCTTAAATATTTATTTCAATTGACAATGAGCCATGACGCTATAAACCATGATTTATGCAGACCTTGATGCAGACATTGAAGTTTAGTGGATCCATTCAAGGTCGATCAACCATTTCGATGCTAAGAAATTCGTTGAAGGGTCCGCTGAGAACGCAGATCCATTTGGGGAGGTATTGCTGGGGAATCACGGCTGTGGTTGTGGGGAAACCGTTGGGGGTGCTTCGGGATAGAGACGAACGAAGGTGGGGTTAATGAAGAGGTTAAGTGTTCTTGTGAGATCCAAGAGAGCGGCGTCGGCAGGTACGTCATGCTTGGACGATTTAGATAGATGGTGGATGAGAGGATCATATGGCAATGACATGGTGTACTTCAAGTTTGACTCTTTGATTAAACATTTCACCAACCGGGACCGTGACCCCAACCCATACCTTTGTCCTTCGAGTTCATAATATATGACGCATCAATTTATGGATACTAACCAGCGAGTGGTGCAATTTTAGGGGCCATGATAGATGGAAATCGACGCCCTCCGATTTGTAGGTTGGTCGTGTGCTGAATGGTGAAGGAGCCCATGATCATTAAAATGCAGCCCAACGAGGACAACACTACCAATTCAAAATTGGGGTACTAGATGGTCCAAGGATCAATTTTAAATTCGGTGAAGTCTTGCAAAACGGATGCGTGACGAGAAAACTCCGGGGAGGGGTATATTCAGGAGGTTGAGGAACGCATAAAGTTGACATACATGTCTTTGACCGCCTCAACGATTTTCTCGGACGTGTCGGAAATGGGCCGGAAACGACCATCATCTCCCACGGAATGCCAGCAAGGTGACCCAAGTTCCTGGAGCAAGAGCCGCTTCAAAGACTTGTCTCTGAGCGATTTCAGATAGCATCGTTTCAGGCCAGAGTAAACGAAACGGTTTTTGTACGCGTTCAGCAGGTAAATACACTCCATGATTAGGGAGTGGTGATTTACACAAGACCTGAATTAAGATTATTCTCTATAACAAAAATCGGTCTTCATCAGCGAGCAGAAAAGATCCACGTACGATTTATTCCTATTTTATCGAAAACCCTAGCTAGCCGTACCCTGCACAAAGAATGTAGAATTTTGTGCGCATGACCCACCTCAGTTAGTTACGTAAGGTCAGAGAAGCCCACAGGCTTCAGCAATATTCCTTCTTACCAGATCAATCCCAAAAGGAGGGGACATAAGCGAACTTGTTACGATTGGAGGAAGACAAAGGGGTGCAAATGCGAAGATGTCTTTGCGCATCTTTTCTAACGACCCCTGGACCTTGCCCACCGGCACAGTGTCGATCTTGGTTATCACGGCTTGGAGAGTAAAGGGCTGCGTTCCAGAGGGCGAGACAAGAAACGTAGAGAGATGAGAGAGCATCTGGGTGTCGTATCCATTTAGACCGTGTTTAGCGTTGAAGAGGATGTAAACACGGCGTAGTCTGTACATCATGAATTAATCGTCAAGAGAAAGAACACGAGGGCGTACTCCTTTCGGCTCCGGAGATACCCATCAAACATTTCGCCCCATTGTGGTCTTCCTCGGGCACCGTACCCTGGCGCATCCACGAGGACGAGCTTTCCTGGTTCCGCGCCGACGCGATAGAAGTTCAATTGCTGCGTGTGCCCCTGGACAGCTGGTTATTGAAAGGGCCTTCCATAGGCGGTATTTCAAACTCACCGGTTTCTTACTCGTATGGAGTAGAGACGTCCTTCCCAGAACGGAATTGAATAAGGAGGATTTACCGGCGTTTGCACGACCTGGTATGATCTCCTGTTAGTCTTTTTTGTTTTTGTTCAACTCCGATTGTGAATTTCTAACCCGCGACGATGACCTTCACGCCCAGTGTCAACACCAAAAGATTTTCAGAGCCGATAGCTAGCGCACCTCAGGTAAACCATGTAAGTCGGGTATCGACGTGGCGGAGCCTGCACCCGCCACAAATTCAGCTGACTTTGAATCAGCGAAAATCTTCTCCACCGCTGCTTTTGCTGACGTCGAGTACCCTGCTAAAGATGCAGCTGTCTTTGGCCTCAAAAGGCAATTACCAAGTCTTTCTTTTCCATGGTTGATGACGCGGGAAAGAGACATGGGAGCATGGGAATTTGCGGTCAAGACTGGTTTGTCACCGTCCACTGGCTTCCAAGAACCATCAACGAGAAAAATCTTCCCAAGCTCTCCGAGATTCACAACGAAGGTCCTCAATCTCAGTTGTAATGGTCGTCGCCAAAACTTGAACAAAAAGCTCTCAACTTAGGGGCATCCAGGGCATCCTCACTCATCGGTACCGGTACTCATGCGGTGATCAAGGCGCCTCAGAGGACACTTCAAGTTGTGGACTCAAGTCCTAGATCTGTAGGTTCGAATAACCTCAGGAACTGAAAGGCTAATCCTCCGTGCCTCCACCGGGATCGATCGTAATCAGGAACCTGCCCCGAGTTCTTACTATGAACTGTCTCTTCCTGGGTACCTTCTGCCAAAACGACCAAACTGATAAAGGATTTGGGCTAGTGCCAAATTTGACGCTTCTACCTCTACCTTCTTCAAGGACTGTGGACGTCGTTTTGAAAAATGACGACTTGTGATCCTCACCCAGCATCGTGATCAATATTGTCAGGAACCGGCTGACCCCAAGACTCAGGATCCATCATACGTACGTTAACGTTCTTCGAGGGAAACCTTGCCTCCAAGTCACCGGAACTTTAACTTTCTAACGGATTTCAGAACGGGCTAAGAAATGGCTTCGTACCTTATTATTTCCTCTTCTTAATTGCAAACCCTCATTATAATTGCACGGGACGAGTCTGACTGATTCTGGCAGCTAGGGGCAGGTCGCTGATGATCGAATTTCACAATAAGTTGTGAACTATCGTATGGATGTCTTGTTGTCCTGTGAGGGACTAGACTGGTGGCTGAAGGTTCAAACATCCAAATTGGTCTGATATCGTGTGAGCAACAAGAATGAAGCATCCAAAGAAATTTCAAAGACGTTATCCGTGCAGCCGAAACATCAATATTTTGTCATTCCTCGTCATTCCTCGTTAATTAGTCACGGGATTGGCGATATCCTACCCTACTTGGTGCCGATTTCGACTATCATTTCGCCTCCCCTCCCAAGGCGCGACTGGTATCCGAAGGACCTGAAAAACTAGCGCGTATACATGCCTTCGCCGCCGGCTGGCTTCGAGACTACTAGGATCCAATCTCGTCCTCGGGCGCCTCGTAAAACTAGCTCTAGAAATGCAATTGCAAAAAGTACTGTTGAAGACGACCACTCAGTAAAGATTGTTATCCAACAAACGCCAATCAACCAGCTCTTCCCAAACACCCCCAAACCCCCAAAACGATCCTACTGACTGCAGCATAAGTAACCCCTTTCCGCCCTAGTTGCACCTGTACAATCCCGCAATCGATCAACCACCGAAATGCCCAAACGTCCACACCTTCAGCCTTCGTCGAGGCATCCATCATCCCTCCCTGTAAAAACAGGTACTAAGGTGGGTATGTTGAAGACGACCACTAAGTAAAGGTTGTTATCCAACAGATCAGCAGCCGGAGTACGACTATATCAAGTGAGCATGCTACTCTCAAACATGCTACTCATCGTATATATGTCTTCCCAAATACCCCAAAACGATCCAAGTGAACATATCGCATACATCGACTGCGAGCCATTAAACAATAAATAACTCCCTTCCGCCCCAGTCCCCCAATCCCATAATCGTTCAACATCCAGTACTTAAACGTCCACACCCGCACCTTCAGCGCCAGCCTTCATCCACATCCCTCCCTATAAGGCATACCCAGCCAAATCAATCATCAGCCCACTGCTCTCAAAAAAAAAAAGACAAAAGGAAGAAAACGCACCGTACTAGACATAGTCAACACAATCTGCGGCCTAAACCTCTCCACCCTTTTCCTCCCCCTTCCTTGCTCAGCCCACTCCACAGGCGGGCGCGCAGAAGGCGGGAAGGCCTCCGTGTCGAGTGTGAATGAGGAGAAGGATTGCAGGAGGCGGATGGCCATGAATGACATTTGGTTGTATGCGAACTGTCCGTGGGTGGTTAGTTTAGTCTGTATGTATTGGGTGAAGAGGAATGGGAAAACGAAGAGGGATAAAGTGCTAGGTAAGGTGTGCGAACAAGAGTACTCCTTGTCCATCGCGTCGAGAAAAAAACAGACGAGGAGGAGAGAGAGAAGAAGAAGAAGAAAAGGCAAACATCAAATAAAACCCAGGAAGGCGGAACTTTAGTATCTATCGGGTGAAGGTGAAGAGGAACTGGAAACGAAGAGGAATAATTCCGGTCTGCTACAAAGGTGGGTAGCGACTCCTTGCCCTTCGCATCGGAAAACAAAATAGACCAGGAGAAAAAAAGGGAACATCAAATAATCAAAAAACCCACCTGCTGCCCCAAACAAATCCTCGGCCCAGCATTGAAAGGTAAGAAAATGAACGGGTTGGGTAAGAGGTACTCCTTCAACCTCTCATCCAAGAACCGGTCCGGGTCAAATTCGTGTGCTGTCATTCCATATTATCCTCTGTTCTATCTACCCAAAAGGAAGGCAAGAAGGGAAGAGGGGGATAACGCACCAGTAGGACCCCACAAATCCGTGCGCGTGTGCATCATTATGACTGAATACGCGGTCCTGTCGTAATTTTTCCGTTTAGTCGACCTTTGAAAGAAAGGGAAGAAGTAGACGCACGCTGATCCAGGAGGAATGTACAGTGGTTTTTGGGAAGGGTCCGGGGAAGGCCATATAGCTCCTTTTTGGCATTCTCTGTTCGTTCGTTTTTCTCGTCAGTGCCAAAAAAAAAAAAAAAAAAGAGGGGAGGAGGGAAGGGGGGTACCTGACGTTGAAAGGGCTGTATGCGGAACATATTAAATCATTAGGAGAGCACAAGAAGGAGCTAATGGGGACGTACACGGGAGGTAACAACCTCAACGTCTCTACAACCACCGGTCAGCGTATACTTACTTGAAAAGAAAAAGAAAGCGAACCGTTCAGAGTAGCCTTCAAGTACTTCATCTCCTTAACATCCTCATACGTCGGCCTCCTCGTCCCACCCACGCGATCCGACGCTTCTTGGCGCAGACGCGCAAGGACGGAGGGGTGTAAGGAGAGGAAGTAGAACATGAATGATAGGGTTGCTGCCATCTACGAGCGTGCAGGGTGGAGGTTAGTCGGCAAGATGGGAGGGGAGAAGAGGGGGAAGAGGGGGACATACGGTATCACGAGCGGCAATGAGGATGTTCAGCGTTTCGTCCCGGAGCAGAGCGGTGTCTACCTCCCATCAGCCGAAGCCCAAGAGAACGGAGAAAAAACCAACCAGAAGTAAGCGTAACCAAATGATCCAACAACGTCTCCCCCCCTTCCTCCTCCACCTCTCCCTTCTCCCCTGCCACCGCTTTCTTCTCATTATACCTCCCAACAGCATCCCTAATAACCGGGTCCAAATACCTATTAACAACCTCCATCGGCTCCCTCGCCCTATCCTTGAATATTTCAAGGAGGGGCCATATACGCCCATACCGCTCCCTCTCAGCAATCACGATCTGCGCTTGTAAAAATGCAGCGGAGAACTGTATCGCCAGGTTCTCTTCCTCCCCCTCTCCTTGTTTTTGTGTGTGTTTGTGTGTGGAGTTGGAATTGAAAGGAAGAGGCAACAACCCGCTCGGCGTCCTCAAACTATCCACACACGACCCAAACAAATGTTCAGTCGCAGCGTCCAAGGTAAATCTATGCATTACATCTTGAAAATCGATAGATTCGCCGGTGAGCATGCGGGATTTGATGAGTGAGATGACGGTGTCTGCGTGTTTGTCGAAGAGCTCGAAATCGGTCATGCGGTCGCGGTTGAAGAAGGGGCGGGTCATTGAGCGGTGGAACTGCCACATCTTGCCTGGGGTATGTTAGGATGAGTAGGGAGGGAGGGGTGGGAGACGGGAGGAGACGTACCGTCTGAATTGAACACCCCTGAACCGAGGACGCCGCCCATTGCGAAACGAAATCGTTCGCCTGGTATCATTTGAGTAAGTCAGTGGGAGGAGGTTAGAGGATGAAAGGCATGCACGCACCTTTGTCGTAATTATCAAAGTCGGTAGCCAGTATCAACTTGATATGTTCCGGACAGACGGTAAAGATATTATTCGCGAACAAGACATTGAAATTGTTAACCAGGCCAAGGGTGTCAACCAATTCCCATATCCCATCACCTAGCAGTCCCAATCAATTAACAAACGAAGGAGGGAAGAGAAACAAACGCACCAGGATACCCATTCCTCCAATGACCCAACAACTCCTCCAAAACATCCAAATTCGCAAACCTCTTCCCCTTAGCTCTAGGTACCAGCCTAGCACCCAGCCTCTCCGCCTCTCGTCGATCTCGAAACTCAGTCCAAAGTATCCCACCCACAATACGTCCTGGAACACTGAGCAGGGATAGGAGTGCGATGGCCCAGGCTGGGATGGGGAGGGCGAGGTAGCGTGTGCCGAGGACGCAGGCTGTGAAGCCTAGTCCTGGGCCTACGAGGTTCTGTGCGAGGAAGGCGAGGCCTGGGGTTATGTGGACCATGGTAGGAGGAGAGAAAGAGATGATTATGATTATGGATTCATTGGCTGGTTCAAGTAGTGATAGTAGCCGTGAATACGCGGCTTGATGGCTGCGACTGAAATTTCAGGTGCGTCGTCAGATGGTAACCAGATCTATATCATCAACCATGTCGTCCACCAAGCCCATGCGCGTCCAAGTCGAAGAATACATCAACGATCTCCAAAACTCCATAGTCCTCTCACTCGAACAACTAGACCCCTCCGCACCCCCATTCAAACGGGACGCCTGGGTCCGCCCCGAAGGCGGCTCAGGCCGTTCCTGCGTATTCGCCCTCCCCCTCCCAGACGACGTCTCCCTCCCACCTCCTCCAACAACCATCCTCGAAAAAGCAGGCGTAAACATAAGCGTCGTCCATGGCCTCCTCCCCCCAGCAGCCATAAAACAAATGCGCGCAGACCACACCTCCATGCCCCTCCCCGACTCCCCCACCGGCCTCCCCTTCTTCGCAGCGGGCCTCAGTCTAGTAATACACCCCAGAAACCCACACGCACCAACCGTTCACGCAAACTACCGCTATTTCGAAATAACCTCCCCAGACACCGACACCGATGAGGACGAAGACGACGACGCACCACCAAAAGTCCTAGCATGGTGGTTCGGCGGCGGCTCCGACCTAACCCCCTCATACCTCTACCCCGAAGACGCCTCCCACTTCCACAAAACCCTCCAATCCGCCTGCGACCCACACGGCCCCCAACTCTACGCAACCTTCAAAAAATGGTGCGACGAGTACTTTTACATCCCACACCGCAACGAAACTCGCGGAATTGGGGGTATCTTCTTCGACGACCTTAATTCCGGTATACACGTCCGACTACCCGATTCTCAGGTCATCACTCCCCGGCCTAGAACACCCGACGAGATATTCAAGTTCGTACGTGCCCTAGGCGACGCCTTTATTCCTTCCTACATTCCCATACTCCACATCCGCGCTACGTTGCCGTATACTCAAAAGGAGAGGCGATGGCAGTTGTTGAGAAGGGGTAGGTATGTAGAGTTTAACCTCGTTTATGACCGCGGGACCAAATTCGGGTTGATGACCCCCGGAGCGAGGATTGAGAGTATTTTGATGAGTTTGCCGGAGACGGCTAGGTGGGAGTATATGAGTGAGATGGGGACGTTGGAGGGAACGGAGGAGGAGAGGTTGTTGAGCGTGTTGAGGGAACCCAGGGAATGGGTTTGATTGGGGTGAGCAGAATTCGAAATTAAATGTATCAAGTATGGACCTCGGAAGGATATTTATGTTATGGCACTTCAACGGAGGATTGTTTCATTTCCGCAAAGCCACCTTATCATTGTCGACGCGCATGACGACAATCCTCGTCCTGGTATCATTTGTCGATTTTCAGCTTATTCAAGCATCGATATCTTTTTCCAGGTCGGCAAAATATTATGGGAGATCGAACTCATGCCAATAGCAGTCCCTATCACGAACTTGATTCGAAATTTAGGAAAGCCACTTCGAATCAAGTTTTTCGGTCCTTGGGATATGTTACATGTGTAAAACTTGGGGAATGTCGGAGTTTTCTAATTCGGCATCTCAACTGGTTCTAACTTGTTGTGGACGTTCCTATCAAAATTGCCGTCATAATTAAGAGCAACCAAAGAGTTTTTGGTTACAATTTTGGTCCCATCCAGGGTGGCAACCTGGTTGCAACAGGTGGCAATGGGAGTTCCGGCGTGATTGTAGCCAATTTTGGGCTAAAAAATGGAAAAATAAAGAACTTTCAACGGTTAGCACTGGTTAGAATGCCGATTCAATGCCGTCCCAATTTCGGCTGGTTGTGACAAAAGAAATAAATCTCCGACAAAATTCGAACCGCTAACGGTGTCTACAAAAGCGCACGCATACAGGGAGCTCATCAATATTCAATGTCGGAAGTCAGTGAAAAAGAAAAAGTCCAAGATGCTTCAGCGCTCAGCCTTGCGATTTCTTGGTTGTCGAATTGGAAGCCTTTGATGAATGGCTTGACTTGAAGCTGTGAGATGTGGATGATATAGAGGTAAGATCCCGGGTGGGTCACCATCTTTTTATGTGCAGAGGATGTATTACTATTAGAAAGGAGTTGAGACGTCTGGGAATTTGAAAGGCTGAGCTTGGTACTGGCATCTGGTGGTCGTTGGACCGCTCCAAAATTCAAGGTCGTCGCTTGGTGCTGACCGTTGGGGTTTTGTTGGGGTTTTGGGGCTTGTGAGCATAATTCGACCAAACATGCGTCCCTCCACCTCTCAACCACCAACATTTCAACAACGCTCAAGCAGGTCACTTGCTCTAGTGCCGGGAAAACACCTCTAGCTATATGTACCTTTACGAGAAAAGTTCCTCATCGTGGGAACACTCACCCAGTCCTGAACAAATCCGCAGCGCAACACACATCGTCAAAACTCGGTTGCACCACTCCAGAGTCCATTTCGCACTCTTTCCGTCTTCAACGGCACCTAGTTCCGGAGTCGTTGATTGAAGGAAGTCAAGAACCACGTCTTGACCAAAGACCTCCTCTTTTGATCCTTTTTGTCAAAACAGCAAGTCCGAGAGAGTCCGAGTCTATCCTTTGTTTGGACCGGCCTCTGCTTTTCCGTGTTCATGGATGGATGGCGACTTTGTGATGGCAAACTAAAACTCCCACAGCATCTGTACCCCAAGAAAAAGAATGACGTCTGCGATAACGACATATCAATGGATACAACCCAAGGTAGAAAGTCTCCGTGGCTGTGTCTTCTGACCGAACATAGAAAGCGCGCAGACGCCCCAAGAAAGAAAGAACAAAGTAAGCTTTCATTGTGACGACAATTCAACGACATATACCAGATACAGGGATTGTGTGGGACGGCTTCAAGTTCTCCGGTCGAGTTGAAGGGTTTTAATAGCTCTCCCAATCCAATTCCAGTTAAATTTCAATACTAATACATTTAGGACATTGACATAATCGATGCTAAAAAAAAAGACAAGAACAGAATGCCCTACTTATGCAGCAAACGCAAGAACAAGAGACAAGTGATGGTAGATATGATTCTCATCTGGCGAGTTACTGGAAAATCAAAAGCGAAAATGAAGCGCATCGATAAAACGGGGCGACGAGTTATGGAACTTTTGGTATGTATTCAATACAGCTGTTACCTCCATGAACTATAGTGGTTCTTCAGAATTTTTGCACGGTTTATCTGCACATCACATTCAACAACTTGGGCAATGCAATATCCTGGAAGAGCTCACCTCGAGGTCCCTTTCCAAGGCTTCGACATCCCGAATGCACTCATTAATATCACGCGAGTGACCCCCCGAGAATGCCTTGATCTCCTGCAGAATCCCCCCGGACGTCAAGAGTGTTTTTTCCTGAAGCTCGAAGGTCCTATAGCGAATCCTTATGAACATACATTATGGTCAGCTTCCTTCTTTCATTTCATAAAAAAGCATCAAAACACCTTCCCATGTTTCTCGCGATTTGAGCAGTGTAAATTGTATCCGACCGACACATGATCCCACTATTGACAGCGTCCTGGAGTTTGCCCTCCAAGGATTGAAGTTGATGTTGCAGCTTTTTCATGTGGTTTTGAGGGCGCATGGAATGCATGATATTGCAGGTGCATATAACACCACCGAGAAGGATGGCTCCAAGCCTCACCAAGTCTTGTGGGATGATGGATAGAATAACCATCCACATTGCTGATGCGATTGCTTGGTGATGCTCCTGAAGGGTCGAAAACATGGTGGGCGGGGGTAAGAGTTCTCGAGTAATCTCTCTTTCACTATTTTTTTTGTATCGCGCACATATATATAGATGCACACAAGATGCCCATCGGGCAAAAAAAAAACGGTATTAGGTCGCACCATATATTGGGGAATTGAGGGCGCCTATATGTGGCCTCTTAAGTACAGAGTACTTAGGTTAGCTGTTCATAAGGACCCCTGAAAATCCTGCAAAATGATAGATACCGAAATCCGGACAAGTCTTCGAAAATTTGAAGGGGTCATCGAGCTCTTTTTTGATGAAACACGAAAACAAAGTCAGAAAGCATGAGAACTTAAAAAAGTCCGGACAAAAACTCCAAAAACAGCCAAAATCAGTATCTACACCGCCAAATGTTGAACATGTGAGAGAAAGGTGGGTGACAAATCCTGACCAGCATCATTTGGCAGCTGTCAGACACGCTGATGGGACCTTTTCCCAACAGTCATTACTGGCCAACGACAGCGTGTCCCCAGGTTGATGTAGCTCTCACGTTTGGGCTGGATGTTGACAACAGCTGTCCCTCCAAGTTGCAGTCAGGTATAGTTCAGATATTGATAACAGCTGAAGGGCCAGGTGGATGTCCAGCGGCAAGGGTGCTTCAGCCCACCTATGCCTATATGTAGTTGGGCTGTATTCCATGGCTTTACGAGCAGCTTTTAGTTAGACCTGTTGAATTCATCTCGGTACATGTATTCATTCAGTAGATATTCAGATTGATGGAAAGCATGAACAAAAGAATGAATTGTGTTGTTACAAGGGAACACAAGAGGTGTTTACAACTACACTATCTACTACCCAATGGACCTGGCTGGTTCATGGATGGGCGTTTGACGTGGTCCGTGGGTGGTGGTGGTGGGTGCTCGTCGCCATTCGTTGACAGTGGTGCTGGGCCCTCGTTGTTGTACGTGGTGGTGATGGTGGCTGTTGGTTGATAGTGGTGGTGGGTGCTCATCTCTGTTTGTTGATGGTGGTGGTGGGCGTTCGACGTGGTTCGTCGATGGTGGTGGTGGGTGCTCGTCATCTTTCGTTGACAGTGGTGGTGGGCCCTCGTCGTCGTTCATTGAGGTGGTGCTGGGCCCTCGTTGTTGTTGGTGGTGGTGGTGGTGGTGGTGGTGGTAGTTATGGGCCCTTGTCGCCGTTTGTTGATGTGGTGATGGGACCTCGTCGCCGTTCGCGGGTGGTGGTCGCAGGCGCTGGCCTTGCCATTTGCCAATAGTGGTGGGCACTTATCACCGTTTTGGCAAACAGAGGAGCCAGGCGAGGGTTTGATGATCGTGGTAGAGGCGGCTGATGCAGCTGCTGCTACATGACGCAATGCAGAAGTAAGTTAGCAAGCAGGTACTCGTCGGGGGAAATACAAAGGGGCAATGGGCGAACAAAAGCCCAGAACAGTTACAAATGGTAACAACCGTGCACAGGCGCACGGGTAGGGAACAAGGACAACCAAAGCATTAAAAAGAGGGAGATTACATGGGGGCACAGGCCAGTGGGTAACAGAACATGGATGAAAACAACAACTCCTTTGATAATGAGAATGGGAGCGAGCTGGGAGTGGAGCAGCCAGGTGACAGGAGATGAGAAGGTAAGTTTGGTTCTGGTTGAAATTTGGAAATAACCAAACATAGCGCGGAGTTTAAAACATCTTGGAGAGATTTTCGAGAGCTTGCCGCACGGGCCTTTTCCTGTTGAGCTCAAAGTTCCCCATTTTTTCCACCTGTAAGAACTTGGAAGCGTTCATTGTATTGTTTTATTACTTTCTTATGATTACTTTCTATCCTAAGTACGCTATTTCGTTGCCCGGAGAAATTCGGCAGAACAGGTCTTCCCGAGGAGAGTCATAAACCTGTGGGCCAGGTGTCGGACTGCTGGGGCTAACATTTACGTGCCAAGCTCCGACACACCTGCCATCCATGCCGAAGCAACCTCCATCAAAAACCTGTCAAGTGGAGATTCGTGCCAGATGCCATCAGCATTTTGTACAAATGGCGGTGTAGCCTTTTGCAGGATTTTCGGGGGTCCTTGTTCATATCACTGACACACTCCCAGACGCCCTTCTCCTTCCACAGGGTCACCCTACCATCTCTGCAGCTGACGGCAAGTTCCCAGCAAGGCTCTATGACACGCGCCACGGGTGCGCCAGAGGTAGTATGTAAATGTAATAAGTAGTATAGCCACAGGGCCACTACTAGGCAGATACCCAACCTGGCAGCTAAGTACACGGACTTCCCGAATTCACACCGTCATATTATTGAACCTTCCAACCCTCCAGCCTTGTGATGACTGTGGCGTAGGGCTTGTAAGGCTATAAGCTCCCACACAAAGCCTCTTCTACCCTGCTGCACGCACCCTTCGGATTCTTGCTTCTAAGTTACATACTGTCATTAGATATCACGTCGGGAAGTTTGTCGATGCTGGATGGCATAACTGCATAACTGATATCAATGACCTGCTCTTCCAGCTAGGTGCAAAATCTTAGCTGTGCGCAAGATGCCGATTCGGCCGCGACGTTCTACTCCAAGCCAACTGAAAGCGCTAAGCACTGAGTACTGAGTACTGAGTTGTTCCTAGATCTTCTAATACTGATCAAACTCTCATGTTGTTGCAGAACGACGACTCCGTCTGTATCGATATCTATCAATCAGTCCGATGACTAGTTGTCCAATCGTTTCTCTCTGCAAACTGCAATTCACTCGCACTGCTTTGTAAGAACTGGTTTTATGAGGATAATGGTCCCTATACCCCAAATCAATCCCCTTCAAAATCCACGCAGACGTATTGAGCATGGACCATAACGTACACTTGATGGGGACCGGCGGTGGGTGAAGCATGGGAAGGTATGGAGTTCAGCCGAGATAACAAGGTTATTGATCTGGCTGCTGAGTTTGCGAGGGTTTATTGTGGTAAGGATGTGGTTGTCCAGACTGCCCGAGGTATTTCAACCCCTCTTGGTGGATGATACGCGGAGGTGGTTCAGGAAGCCTATGAGAGCTAGGGCGATGCTCCCCATGCATACTGTCAAGAACCCGACTTTAGGATCAGCGAAGCGCGTCTGCACGAACGAACGACCTGAGAGAGCGAAATTCCAGGCATAAGGACGTAATTGACACGTGGGCAAGTCGCGAATGTATGCGTGGGTGTTTGCTTTGGCCCAGGGGACGAGCATGGACGCGAAAGTACCACATCAGAATGGGCGCCTTTGCGACAAGTGCTGGGTCGGAATGCATTGCGCACAGTTGCGCTAGGCTGTGGTTATTCAGATAGTCGACTAGCCCGGCTATGTCGAGCCATTGGTAAGCTTGGAGGAAGATGACTGCGAAGGAGAGATTGGGGGGCGAGGTGTGGTGCGATGGTGTGGTAGATGTCATGGTGGGGGGTCTTTTGAAAAACGATGGTCGGCCAAGGTTGACTACCGTTGAAATTCTACGCTCCTCCGGCGCTGACAGGAAGGCCCTCCATTGATCTCGTGGTCAGAAGAAATCACCGGCGTCGTAATTCCAAAATGCTAATGGCAGCAAGTGGCCCACATTTACGCACTTCAAGGAATGGGGATGTTGCTGTCTGATATCTATGATACGAGTAAGTTATCCAATTCCCGAACATTCGGCAACTCAGACATACTGTGGGCCGATGTCGTGTGCATCATAATCGAGGCTCGCTTGGAGGATAGTCATCAACGTGCGGTGCATGCACGTACGATGAGAAGTTCCTTCACTGTTAACACAATTGCACTTGAAGCTTGCATAAACGAAAATTCGACGGAGAATCAGGCTTGTAGCGTTCCAAAACGGCGCTCAGAGTCTTCACCACAACCTCCGACTCTCCTCTACGAAGAACAACACATTAGCAAACTCGCCCAGAAGAAAACGAACATGTGCCCTTCTCATCCACCTTCTCCACACGCTCCCCCTCTTCCTCCAGAGGACCCAACAGCCGTGCCTCCACATCCTCATTTTCCAGTGGATAAAGTCAAACCAACTCAAAAAGGTGGTACAGTAGGCCAATACGCTGAATTCGCCCAGTGCATCCAGTACTTTACAGTGCCCCACCTATTCCTGCAGGAATCCTGCAGGAATGGGGTCATTCCAGTGGAATTCCACAGGAATTCCAGAGGATTCCAGAGGAATTCCAGAGGAATCCACAGCATTCCACTGGAATTCCACTGGAATAGGACTGGAATCAAGCAGAGTAAGTTTTTTTCAACTCCCACCTTATCCTGATGACTTGGCACTCATATTTCCTTATAAAATTCACATGTAGAAGTCATAGATTGAGTTGTAATGAATTTGAAATGTATTACTACACACATTACACAGTTTATCTTAAAGGGAGGGGGGAGGGACAAGGTGGGGATGTATTTGAAATGTACTACTACACACACTACACAGTTTATCTTAAAGGGAGGGGGTAGGGGAGGGACAAGGTGGGGGTGTATTTATATTTTTGGGAGGGACAAGGAAGGGGGAGGGAGGAAAGGGGGGAGGGAGGAAAGGGGGGAAGGGGGGGAGGGAGGAAAGGGGGGAGGGAGGAAAGGGGGGTGGGAGGAAAGGGGGGAGGGAATGGTGGAGCAAGGGGGAAGGGAGCAAGGGGGAGGGACAAGGAAAGGAAGGGAATGGTGGAGGGTAGAGGGAGTGTGGCTGGGACCTCGGCCATCGTCGTCCCGCGTTGGCGTCCCATCGTTGTGTCGCATTTCGTTGTCGTCTCCTCGTCGCGTGTTCGCGTTTTCGTCGTGTGTCCGCGTTTTTGCGTTATTCGTGGGCGTTGTCGTCGCCGTCGTCGTGGGCGCTGGTTGCCGTTGGGGGCGTCGTCGTGGGTGGCGTTGGTGTGGACGTGGTGGTTTTGGTAGGCGGCGTGGTGCCGTCGTGTGTTGTATGGGCGGTGCGTGTTTTTCGGTGGGCGGCGCGTGTTTTTCGGTGGGCGCTCGTGTTTTTCGGTGGGTGGTGGGATGTTTTCGTGGGCGGGGTATGGTTTTCGTGGGCGCTGGCGGTGTACGTGGGCGGTGGGCGTCGTTTTGTGCCCGTCGGGTGTCGTTTTGTGTCCGGGCGCGTTGTTTTCGTGGGCGTTGGGGGTTTTCGTGGGTTACGGCGCTCGTTGTTTCGTGACGTGGCGTCGCCGCGTTGTTGTTGAAGGGTGTCGTGGTCGATGTTGGTGGTCGTGGTGGCCATGGGTGATCGAGGAGCGACGTTGGCGGTGGTGGCTATGGGTGACGGTGATGGCGTGGCGTTGGCGGCGGTGACGAGCATGGTGGTGGTGGTGGAAGAAGAGAGTGGCCATGTTTGGTGAGCATGTTCACCAAACAAACATTGTTTGTGATCCATTGAAAATAAATAAACTATAATACAGTAACAAATAAATAAAATAAACAGATTGGACTGGAATCCCATTCCTGCCCACTCCGGGGAACACCATTCCTGCCCATTCCGGGGAAGACCATTCCGGGGAACATTCCGGTGTACATTCTGGAATCCACCGGAATTCCACCGGAATGGAACACACCGGAATAAACAATTTAGCAGGGCCTTCTGCTAAATTCCATTCCACCGGAATCCACCGGAATTCCACCGGAATGACTGGATTCCTGCAGGAATAGGGGGGGCACTGATAAGACCTCAGTGCATCCTGAAAATATTGGGCGGTCCTTGAGAATTGTGGGAGGTTTGTTGGAACATTTGAGCGGCGAAGTTGGGTTATTGCACGGAGGCATGAGGGGGTGCGGTCATTGTACGTTGGATGGGAATCTCTCGCTGGTTGGAGTGATTGACAGGAGAAGAGATATTGCTCTGCCTCTTAGCTGGAATGAGGAGAGATGAGCGCTGGGGAGAGAGTGAGCTGGGGGGTCAGGATTGGATCAACACGAACGTACGGGAAAGTCTTTGCGAAGAGCTGGGCCCATGGCTAAGTCATGTTTGGATATTTTTCTTCTTGCTGTGGAAGATCCTTCGAGTCCGTGGCAAGTGATGGGAGTCAACGAATCAGACAGGCAACCATTGAAGCGTATTCCAACCAGCTGAACTTGTGCTGAACAGATTGCGCTGTTGGTGAAAGAACCAGGGAGGCGCCTGGCCCGCTTAGTTTCCTAAGAGTTGTCGCTTGGGTCCGTGAAAGGTGTTAGAAGCGCGTATGGCCGAGAGTGTCTGTTCTGTGGTGTTGCTGGCTTGAGAGAAGGGTGTTAGAGGGTGTTTGAGTTGAGGAAAAGAAAGGCTCGGTAAAGTTTGGCTAAAGTCAGTCTAGTTTAGACTCTTGTGACTTGTGAGTATAACAAATCACTAGTTTGACGGCCGTCTGTGGACAAAACTCACTTTTTTTTTCTACCTACATACTTTTCATGAAATAAAGCTGGCAATTGTCAAAGATTGTCAAAGATAGCCAAAGATTGTTGAAGATTGTCAAAGATTGTTCCATTACAGAAACATGTGAAGGAAGAAAGCCAAATTTTGCGAACAATCTTCAACAATCTTGCGGAATCTTCAACAATCTTTCAATTACAGTTAGGCTTTGGTTCTATTTACAACCTGAGATCTTTGGCAATCTTGCATTTTGTAGGTCTGTACGTTTGGTACACGAGCAAAATTGAGACTGAATAATCTTGGAAAATCCCCCATAATCTTCCAGATTCTCAGCTTTCCCTCAATCCCACAATTGAGGGATCTTCAACAATCTTCAACAATTGTTAGGAACCAAGGAATTGACCCTATCTACAAACTTCAACAAACTTCAACAATTGTTGTGACCGCTGCCGCTGGCAAGGGGCTGCGACGGGAAGATCCCGAGACATCCCACTCCCCTGACCATGTACCATCAGCAACCCAAATGGGTCAAGTCCGCATTTAGTAAATAGCTCAGATAACGTCTAAATCAGGAAGGCGGATGGGGATCACATGAGCATGGATTCAAGATGAATTAGAAGAAAATTATATTACAGCGTCCTTGCAACGTCCGAGACATGGAATAAAAGTAAGCAGATACCAAATTCTAAATTTCGGGTGGCTCCTCTTCAAGAGTGATCCCTGTCTAGACAGAGAGAATATTGTTGAGATGGCTCGTTTCGGTGCGCGTTGCTCGACTTCATGATCGCTCAACACACCCAGATTCTCTTTTTCTTCTCCGAAGTCGGCCATCTCATCTCGAATGATCTCAACAACATTGCTATCCAGGAACTTGTTCAAAACTCTCCACTCGTCGGTCTTGAAAGGGGGTATACCCATTCTGAATATCAACTTTATGACAAGTAAAGAACTCACAATTGTGTAAATGTGCATTACTAGCACCCAAGCCATCCTGAAAGGTATTTAGTGTTCGCAGGTCCAGTTAAGTCCAGTTTTTTACCTCAAAACGACGCAACTGGCAACCGCAACCGGTCTAGACCGATTGAGGGACCGCAACCGGACCGCTTTGGACCGGTCTTTTTCGGTCCACAACGCAAAAAAAACCGGTCCAGACCGGTTGCGACCGGTCTTTTGTTGAAAAATTTATTGTGCCAGATATATTAAATGTTACCTCACGTACATAGCATGCGTAGATAGATAATTTAATTCTCCGTACGCTGGCCAAGATTTGAAGCGAATCGGTCAAGATTTGACTGAGATATGGTGAAAACGGAGAGAACATACATTCAAATTGTGTATAAAAATGTTTTTGGCCATATCTCAACCAATTCTTGACCGTTTTTGATGATTCAGGGACCGAAAATTAAGTAAAATATGCACGAGTAAGGTACAATATGTGATGAGACGAAAGACCGGTTGCAACCGGTCTAAACCGGTCTTTTTCGGTTTTTATATATTTACAAAAACATGGCAACTGGCAACTGGACTGATCACAAATGTGGGCAACTGGCAACTGGAAAAGACCGGACTGTGGTTCAGTCCAGTTCAGTCCTATGTATATTTTCAGTCCTGTAGACTGGACCTGCGAACACTAAAGGTATTTACGAAATCTCTAGATGTTCGGTAACTTTCATTTGCATTCTGTTTAGCGAGATTCTTGCACCCCGCTCCATTGCGATGCCTCTTGAGCGCTGTCAATATGTTTATAAAATTTGGGAGAACGAGGGGTTTGTTGAAGGTAGCAATGAGGAAAGACATTATGTGCAGTGCGATCGATCCCCGACTATTTATACGGAATTTTCAAGAACAAGAAGTTCTACAAGGTGGGGTAATATTCTGCTTAATGAGAACGTACTCACTTAAAGGCCCATGAAGCTTGTCCAAGAGCTTGCAGTGCAGCAGGAGTGATTATCTAAGTGAGTGCTGCGACACTGCCTGACTGATTTGGACGAATCTGGCTAATTTACTAAATGCGGAATTGACCCATTTGGGTTGCTGATGGTACAAGGTCGGGGGAGTGGGATGTCTGCGGGATGTGCCGGTCGCAGCCCCTTGGCCACTTGGTAAGCATCACAAGAGAGATGATGTCATGCTTCCCACCTTTGAGGACCAAAATCCGGTCCATTCGGTGTCCGAATGGACCGGATTTTGGTCCTCAAAGGTGGGAAAATACTACATCACCATTGTTTCGAAGTGAGTTTTCATCTGTTTCGCCTGTTGTTGGGCTTAAAAAAATCATCCAGTATGAGGGAATCGCCACCTTCATTTGCGAAAGACTGTGTTTTGTTGTTTTGGCTGTATGTTAAAGTTTTATGCCCAAGGAAGCATTTCATTTAGCGGTGAGTTTTCATCCCTTTCACCTGTTCTTGGGCTTAAAAGAAACACTCAGTACGAAAGAATCTCCATCTCCATTTGCGAAAGACCGCGTTTTGTCGTTCTGGCTGTATGTCAGACTTTTATGCCCAGGGGGAGAATTTCACTTAGCAGTGAGTTTTCATCCGTTTCACCTGTTCTTGGGCTTAAAAAAAACGCACAGTACCAGCAGATCTCCATCTCCATTTGCGAAAGACCGCGTTTTGTCGTTCTGGCTGTATGCTAATTTTTATGCCCAGGGGGAGAATTTCACTTAGCAGTGAGTTTTCATTCGTTTCACCTGTTCTTGGGCTTAAAAGAAACGCTCAGTACGAGCGAATCACCATCTCCATTTTCGAAAGACCGCGTTTTGTCGTTCTGGCTGTATGTCTAATTTTTATGCCCAGGGGGAGCATTTCACTTAGCAGTGAGTTTTCATTCGTTTCACCTGTTCTTGGGCTTAAAAGAAACGCTCAGTACGAGCGAATCACCATCTCCATTTTCGAAAGACCGTGTTTTGTTCTTCTGGCTGTATGTCAAATTTTTATGCCCAGGGGGAGCATTTCACTTAGCTGTGAGTTTTCATTCGTTTCACCTGTTCTTGGGCTTAAAAGAAATGCCCAGTACGAACGAATCACCATCTCTATTTTCGAAAGACCGCGTTTTGTTGTTCTGGCTGTATGTCAAAATTTTATGCCCAGGGGGAGCATTTCACTTAGCAGTGAGTTTTTATCCATTTCATCTGTTCTTGGGCTTAAAAGAAATGCCCAGTATGCACCATCTCCATTTGCGAAAGACTGTGTCTTGTCATTCTGGCTGTATGCTCTATTATCAGCATTTCATGATTGTCTCAGTGTTTTTCCCCCCCTAATGCCAAAAGCGGTTGCGAATGTTGATGCTGGCCTGTGGCCATTCATGATCAATACTTGGCACAGACATTTTATGAGACCATTCCCCTTTCTCTCTACGACATGTATCAGCTGTTCATCTCCTGCTTTTTTGACAAGTCACCTTGCCCTTCCTCCACCATTCATGGTTTGCTCTCCCCAATTTCCCCAATTTCATTGCTCAAACATCTGGGACATTGGGGTTGACCTTCAAATCATTCCCAAGGTATCCTGTAATGGAGAATATTGACTGCACTTTTGAAGGCAGGTTCTGCATATCCAGCACTTTCTGCTTCTGTGGCCTGACCATGAAAATCGTTAACAAGCCGTAGTGTTTGAAGGTTAGGTCAGCTAACTGGAAAATAACTGAGACCAGACCGGACCTAACTGCAAAAAGACCGGACCACAGTTAGTGGTTAGTCAATTCTGAAAATGAAATAACCAGTTATTTTGCAGTTAACTAACTGTTAAAAAACCGGTTATAACCAGTTACAACCGACCCTATTATACCCCTTCAAAACACATCTAAAAGCATGAGAAACACTAAAAGTCTGACAGAGTTATGGTCAAATCTTTAAAATATTGGTGAAAAGAGTAGACTTTCAAGAATATTATCATAAAATCATCAATTCTTCACCAAATTTAGCGTTCTTGGGCTTGTTTTAAAGCTACAATGCATGGTAATAATGTTTACTGCAGGAAATGTGAGAAATATATGCTGTTTTAATTGATTTTCTATTCTTTTGGTCCTAACTGGTTAGTAACTGCAACTAACCGGTTATGGTCAGTTATCTTCGGTCCAGTTAGGTTATTTTGGGTCTGGGAACGAACCCTAACTGGTCTCGGTCTCGGTTAGAGCCCCTGGGCACCCAATAACATAACCTAACCAGACTTTTAAACACTAACAAGCTGGGAGAATTGCAGAAGGAAGTGTTTCTTACCAACATTGCAAGCAGAAATATGAGGAGACACATGGGTGTTGCAGTGAAAGATGATGAAAAAGCTATAACAGAGACCTGTAAGCCTTTTTTTCAACTCAGCTGTTGCCATTGGATCATGAACACTGAAGTGCTGCCTTATCCACAGCCCCCCTCTCCCCTGTCCCTTCACAGTTTGGTACATCCCAAGTTTCTTGGGAAACCTCTTAATGACTATGCTCTTTTCTGTTATGGATCCATCACTTGTCCTCATGCATGCAAGGGGGTGGCAGAACATGGAAAATGTACCAACACTCCCTATTTTTCTTTCATGGATTTGGCTGACCTCCCTCCCCCTGCTACTATATAAGGTATGTTTTTCTGAGTTCTGATGTTTTTTTAATTTTTTTCTTTTGTCACATGGTCCCAGCTTCTAGGAAAGCTGGTCTGCAGCCTGCCAGTCACTGGAAACTCACAAACCTTCAACTCAAAGTTAAAAATGCTTTGCATACAAATCTTGGCATGGAGGAACATAGATTATGTCAAGAAAGCAGTGAGTTTTACAAACTGGCAAAAGCATATTTCCATGTGAAAATGTGACATAGAAAAACTCATTCAAACAAATTTATGTTCAGCTCAGCCATGGTGTACAAAGCGGCTTTGTCTCCCCTTTCGTCAACAAGAGCCTTTATGTAGTAAATTCTTTCTCTCATAAGGAGTTTGTTTGGAGCTTTGAGTATGGCTTGAACACAATTTTGGTGAGTAAAATTGGAGTAAAATGTCTGTAAGGAAAAAAGGAAGTTCCTGCACTCCACCTCATCCTCTATACTTATGTGCAACCCATCACGGCATCCATGGGCATTCTGATGGCCTACACTCCCTTCACCATTGCAGACATCGTAAGTACCTGCCTGGCTCTCAAACAGATGCTTTTATTCTGTTGTTTGGGCAATCTGCAACAAAAATAGACCAGGTCACTATTTTTTCTCAGCCTTCCACCAGACCCCCGTCCCTCCCAGCCAGTGTTCGGGATCCATGTTCCACCACCCCCTTGCATGCATGCGAGCTTTACATCAGTCTTTTACAATGCTGTGTTGACTCTTGAGGATCACTGGGACATCATCATCAATAGCATTGAGAGAGGAGCAATCCCTAATGTCTATGATCTTGACTATTGCAGACAATTTTTAGATGTTTGAAACCCATTTTCCTTTTTATGTTCGACTTGATATTGACATGCATTGGACAGACTTAAATCAAGCCAAATCCACACGACATGGCAGAGCTCCAGTCAATACAAAAAGGGATGGAGGGATGGTTGAAGCAGAACACAACGTCTTTTATGCTGAATCAATGACAAGGTTGATTTACTGACTCAGCCAAGGCAAGGTTGAGCACAGTGGTTATCAGGGAAGTACCAGCCTCTATGGCATCACATCGTCGCTATGAGTTCTAGGTTTGGGAGCCAGGTGGTCATGAGTGAGGTATCCCTTCTTGCAGTGTTTTTGAGAGATTGAGTGAGGTATCCCTTCTTGCAGTGTTTTTGAGAGACTGATTGAGAGTGTGCTCTCAATCGAGACATCCACAGTAAACAGCAACTCATTCACCATGTACAGAGTCATCAAGGCCAAGTTGGATGCCAGCATGGATTAAGGCTGGCCAACCTTCAAGTTACTGGGATGCTTGCAAAGGCAGGAATATATTGAATGAAAGGTGGGATGGAACTAGCCTGGATCCAAGGCGTTAAGGTAGGTTGACCATCATAAGTGGGGTTGACCCTCTTGGTTCTGCAACATTGCAAAGACCACTCAAGCCCTCTGGTGATAAGTATGAAATGAATCTTGGAGCACAGAAGACTGGTTGCCAAAAAGAGACAGATGTCTGACCACCCCAGCAGTACACTGTTGTTTCAACAGACAGTGTTTTTGGTATCCAATATTTTGCACGACTTTCAGGGGTCCTCTGTCATGGCTCAAAATAGCCTTGAAGTCACAGGAACGACAACACCTCCCTGATCATGGATATGCTGATGCCAGTCCTGGTACTGGGCAGGCACCAAGTTGAAGTTATTCAACAATCATTGACAAGATCTGGAGAGAGAATATATCAAATGTAGAAATCTGTCAAATACAATATCAAAGATTGTTGAAGATCATTCATTATTCCTTTATAGATGCAAGTTGCAAAGAAAGTAAAAAAAGCCAGAGAAAGTCAGAAAAAGTCAGAGAAAGTTGGAGAAAGTCAGAAAAAGTAAGAGAAAGCAAAGATTGTTGACATTTGTCAATTTTATGCAAGAAAGTGGAAGAAACTTGGACATTGTTGATGTTGAAAGATAGTTATAGATTGTCAACAATTGTTACCAAAAAAAGACGTAACTACATTGACAATTGTTCAAAAATGTTGAAAATCTTTGACAAAAGCTGAAGATTGTCAAAGATTGTTAACAATCATTGACTTTTGTCAACAATATTCCTTGAAAATTGGGTTCCTCTCAAAAAAAAAACAGTTTTGTCCACAGACGGCCTTCATACACTAGGAATCACTCCGCTAAAAACTTAAAGAAGGCACCGTCAACAGCGCGCATGTCAGCCTGAGCCAAGCCTGAGCAGAGTATGATTGATTGTAGATTTATCTCCTTGCGCCTCAGATTACAGATCATCCTATCTCCTTGCGCCTCACTGTGCCAATCTATGCTGTTGACCGAGCCCTTGTAATCACACTCAACGTCCATAGTACGTCATACTTTCCTCAAATTCCTTTGTCCAGTAGCCTTTTTATTAATAGAGCCCTCGCGACACGGGCCGAAATGGCAATGCACAGGGAGCTTCAACCCACATTGGAACGATTATCCACCATGCCACCGCACTATGTAAGTATAAGTAGGTCGCCCATGTAAGGTGAACATATCAGAAAAACCACATTCAAATCTTTTGCTCCTCGCCTCCGAGTCTCATGTTTTCAGTGACGCTTCACGAGTATCGCCAAGCAATTATCTCAGCGGTGTGGATGGACATTCTATCCATCATCCCACCAGACTTAGTACGGATTGGAGCACTACTGCTGGGTGGTGTGATATGTCTCCGTAATGTCGCGCACGCCATGCGTCCACAAGTCCTCATGGAAAAGCTGCGACTTCGACTGCTAATCCTAGAGGGAAAACTTCGAGACACCGTCGATAATGGGATTCTTCACCTGTCAGATATAAATTTCACTGCTCGAATCGAGAGGAACATGGGAAGGTGAGTATGAGTGTTTTTTCATGAAATAATATAATTACGATCACCACGACAAAATTCAATACAGGGCCTTGGAGCTTCACGAGAGGACGCTTTTGACGTCGGAGGGGATTCTACAAGAGATAAAGGCTGTTGGGAAGTGTCACTCATTCGAAATTAATGCGTGCATTCGGGATGTGAAAGCCTTGGAAAGGGACCTCGAGGTATGCCACCCTTCGGAGATATGGATGTTGCTTTTCTCAAAAAAATGATAAAAATGCGCAGATAAACCGCGCAAAAATCCTGAAGAACCGGTTTCATTCATGGAAGTGACGGCGGAACTGAATGCGTACCAGAATATCCATAATCCTCCGCTGTCCCATTGGACTCCGATACTTTGTCGCAGCTTTGTCTGAGCCTTCGATCTTCCAGTACTCGCAGATTAGAATTATATCCATCACCGTGTCTTGTTGTTTCGCATGATTTGGGCATTCTATTCTATTATTTTTTTTCGGTGTCGGTTAGGTAAATTTTATGAATGCATTAGTATTGAATTCAACTATTGGAGCACAATTGGGGGAGCAATTAGAACCTCCAATGTCACCCGTTCGAGGGAAGGCCTCACAGCGCGCTTGCAACACGTACGAGGGGTGGACGTTATAAGAGCTTGATTTGCCATCGTAAAGACGAATCTTTATCGTAGACTAGAGCCGTGATGATGCAATGCTTCAACGCTTTCCTCTTGAACGCTATGTGGAAGTAATTCAAGGGCCCTGTTGGAGCTAGCGCCAGACCCCACATGCGTACTGTTAGGGAGTTCACCTTCGGATCCTTGACATGCGATGATGATGTATTTGAAGCATGGGCACGTCGCGAATGTGTGCGTCGGGGTCAGAGGAAGCGGGGACGGAAATGAGGGTGGACTGGTCAGAGAATTTTCCTGTCGGTTACTGGGCGCTTTCGGGAGGAGGGCGGAATCCTTGTCGTTCAAGTAGTTGACCAATCCAGCTGAGTTGGACTGTTGGGAGTCGGAGGGAGTGGCTATGACGTCGTGTGCATGTGCAGATGTCATGGTTGATGCTCCTTTGAAGCACGGTCACCAACGTGTGGTCCGTGTATATGAGAAGAGGGGTTCCTTCGCTGCTAGCAAAAAGAGTTGCAATTGATTTGTAATTAACACTTCAGGTGTCGCATGGTTGCCCCATAAACAAAGGTTCAACGGGGCATAAGGCTTGTAGTGTTCGCTCATAGTATTCACCGCTTTTTGCGTAACCTCCGAGTTTCCTCTACAAAGAACAACACACTAGCAAAGTCGCCCAGAGAAAAACAAATGTATTCACCTTCTTCGCACGCTCCCCCTCATCCTTTCTCCAGAGCATTCAACAACCGTGCCTCCACACCCTCATTTTTCAGTGGGTAAAGCCGAACAAACTCAAAATGATGGGGTAGTGGATTGGCTCAGTCCATTCTGAGATTATTTGGTCACGGTCCTTGAAATTTGCAGGGGGGTTGGCGGGGGGAGGGCTGCGGACATTGCCAGTGCGTAGGAAGGGAATCTCCCACAGGTTGGAGTCATTGACAAGAGATGAGATATCGTTCTGGATCGAGAAAAAATGAGCGCTGGGGAGAGAGTGAGCTGGGGGGTAAATTTGGATCAACACGAACGTACAGGAGAGTCCTTGCGAGGAGCTGAATAATACGGTGAGCCGTGCGATTGTGATGTTGATAAAAGAACCACAGGTTCACAACAAAGAGTCTGATACAGGTCGTTCAGCACTCCCAGAAGGCTTTCAAAGGAGCTACCCACCGAATCAGTTTCAAACTGCCCGACGAGTCCTGCTTTTGATTTGCCTCTGGAAGGTTGGGTGAAGGCTGAATGACGTGGTCTGGTTGACTGTGTCTTGTGAGTATAACACGACCAAACATGCCGCTTAACGCCCGTTGCCTCGGCCCTAGTGTGGCGGGAATAGTGTTGCCGAAGTTCAGTTCCGAACCATCGGTTCGGACCGAACTGGCAGAACCGAACGGACAGTTCGGTTACGGTTCCAGTTCTGGTCCGGGCTCGAGTGGTCGGTTCTAGTTCGCAGTTCGGGCATGAGAGAAATTTGAAGAACTGTATTTGAACCGGTTCGAACTGAACTGAACATACAAGTTCTATCTATTTTTTTGTTTGAGAATCGGCCAAGAAACGTTGAATAAGAGTTACATTGGTGAGTGTTTTTGAAGTTTCTGTTTCTTATTCTCAACCTTCCCAACCTCAGGATACAACCCTTCTCTCATCTCGTTAGTAAGCGTTGGTAGAATATAATGGTCCTGGAGACAGAAGAAAGTACATCATGTCGTTCACTACAAAATATTTACTGCTGGCTGTAGCAAAGCTCATTCGTTGTGTGTCCTGCCTAACGATCACCCTTGGCCGGCTTTGCAAGGTTCGTTAGCGCGTTTGAACTGCTGACTTACCATTTTCTTATAGCGTCGATGTCATCCATCAATTCCAACATCCTCCCTTCCGCTCTCGTATCCTAGCACGACCTGCCTCACCCTCCTTCCTCCACTCCCTCTCAAACGCATCAAGCCACCGTTCCTGGATGTCCCTAACGTCGCTTCGTATCCCCTTCATCTCCCCCACAGCGCTTGAGAAGAGCGCAGATGGATGGAGGTGCGGCGGTGTCGTTGAGAGTACCATGGGGTGGATTTGAGGAGGGAGGAGTGATGTAGCTGTACCTTGTTGCACGGTTGATGACGCAGGTGAGATTGATCATTGAGGTTTTGTCCTGAGGCTGGGAGTGCGTGAGATTGTTTGAGAAGGAGAGGGGGGTTGGGTACCTCGACTGCGAGAGTTTTGAATCCAACGAGGCTGTAGTCTTCGGCTAATGATATCATGGCCATGTTCAAGGTGGCGAAACATTTGTGGAGTTGAGGTTGACGATAGATATGGGCTGGGAGAGGGTGGTGAAGAGTTGGTGCTTGCCGTACCAGTAGGTCAATTTGCCGCTGTCTGCTGAGCTGCAGACGATTTCGTCAAAAGGAGTAGTACTAGTTGGTGGAGAGAGAGTAAGTAATGCACGAACAAACAAACAATTAACTGCTCGTTGTTTCAAACGTTCTCCAGCGACGTCCTCGACGCGCTCCAAGACGTACTGTGTTTGATGTTCGACAACTTGCGGTGCACCGTCACGGTAAGCGCAAGGTAAGCGGTCGCAAAACCTCTAGGTGGTGGTACAAACCAACTTTCTGCCGAATTTTTGACAGTTCGGCAGTTCGAACGGAGAACTGAACAGAACTGAACGGGGAAGAACGGTTCTTACCAGTTCAGTCCTGTTCGGTCCTCAGTTCTGCCTGGAGGTCATCAGTTCAGTTCTCAGTTCTCAAAAAGAGGTGAAGAACTGGACTGAACTGAACTTCGGCAACAGCCGCGGGAATTAGGCTCTTGTAATTTGCAGGTGCAAATTTTCCCTGCAAATTTGCGCTAATTTGCTGATCAAAGCTACAAGCCCGAAACCAGCATGCAAATTAGGGCAAATTAGCGAGGTCTTGGGTGAGAGAACAACGGCAGGTTTCGGCGTCATTTTCTGTTAATGGGCATGCTAATGGCTTCGTCGAGGTCGATTTTGGGCGACGTTTGTGAATTCGAGTAACTCGGGATTTTGCTCCATCTGACCCACAAACTCGATCACGTAAAACCTACTTTGAAAGTCGTTCCATACGCCCGCCGTCAAATGTGCACCTAAAGAAATTCTTTAGACTCAAACAGCACGCAAGTAGTCATCAGTAAATAAGTTCCCTCCTCGCCATCGTTGATCCCCCCGTGCAGTTACTTGTGCATTGCTTGTGCACATAACAAAAAAGTTGGTCAAGCAGACCCTAATTTGCGTGAATTAGCTAATTTGCCCTATTTTGCGGTGCTAATTTGCGCAAATTAGCCTGGGCTCCTGGGGGCTGCGCCCCCGGACCCCTGCCTGCAAATTTGCCGAAATTTAGGGTGCAAATTAGGGCCTCTTTGAGGCCCAAGCAAATTTGCTTGGGAGAATTAGGGTACGGGGCTATTTCCCGCCACACTACTCGGCCCTCGCCAAAGCTTTCACAACGTCCGGCCCTCATATGATGCAAGCGCCTTGTTGGAACTTTTTGACATGGACTTGGATAGCTCTAATCGCCACTCTCCCTTGAAGCTGTATGCTCCAATTCAATTGAATTTCAGTACTAAAAAGCATCAAAAAAAAACAGTAATCATGGAAAAAACGCACAAACTAGAGACAAGGAAGATCAAAGCGGGGGCAAAAGTAAAATAATGTATCGACGAGAAGGAGTCAAACACGACACCAGTGACGGATTATGAACCTTCTGGTATGCATTTAGTACAGCCTTCACCTCCATGAATGATACCGGTTCTTCAGAATTTTTGCGCGGTTTATCTGCGCAATTTATAAATTGGGAAAAGCAACATCTCCGAAGGGCATACCTCGACGTCCCTTTCCAGGTATTTGACATCCCGAATGCACACATTAATCTCGAAGGAGTGACCCTTCCAGACAGCCTTTATCTCTTGTAGAATCCCCTCCGACGCCAAAAGCGTCCTCTCGTGGAGCTCGAAGGTCCTGTATCGAAGTCTATCGTGGTCGTCGTAAGTATATTAATTCACGAAACGCACCCATACTCACCTTCCCATCTTCATCTCGATTCGAGCAGTGAAATTTGTATCCGACTGGTGAATAATGCCACTATCGACTGTGTCTTGAATTTTTTCCTCCAAGATCAGAAATCGAAGTTGCAGCTTTTTCATGAGGACTTGCGGGCGCATGGCGTTCATGATATCGCAGATGCATATTACACCACCGACCAGGAGCGCTCCAATCCGTACCAAGTCTGGTGGGATGATGGATAGAGTGATCATCCACATCGCTGAGATGATTACTTGGTGATGCTCCTGGAGTACTGATGAGAACATGATGGCGGGCAAAGAGCAGAGATTTGAACGTGCTTTTCCTGGTATGCTCATCCTTCTTGAATAGGGCAACTTATATAGTAAATCCAAGTGCCTCAAGGGATCCCCGATAAACTCGCCCCCGGAACTCATGCCGGACCTCCAATCTGCAATCTTGGACAAGGGTCTACACGATGTGCCATTGCCAAGGTTCCTGTGAATTTGATGATGCAGTGCGCAAGTCTGTGCAAAGCCAGCCCGTGAAGCCGTTTTCCAATGAGATCTGCTTCGCTCTTTTTCCCGCTAGTAATGAGGTCCACCTTGAGTGACATTTATATGCGGACAAGCCTGCAGTCCGCTTGTTGGAGACAAACATTGGTTGGATTTTGTTATTGCAAGTCCGCTATTTTTAAACAAGAAATGCCCGAGCTTTCCACGAACCTACCTATGTACACGAGCAACAAGCTTCATTTGTAAAGTTCGTTTCCCCACGTTCATTTCCCCCGGTTCATTTCCCCCGGTCCATTTACTCAAGTTCATTTCCCCAGATTCATTTCCCCAAGTTCATAAGTTCCTCACGTTCATTTCCCAAGTTCATTTCCACTGATCCAAAGTTTTTTTGCACTCATCCGAAGTTCATTTGTACTGATTGCCGCCGGACCTGTCTTCGCTCTCACGATAGGTAGGACATCTTCCACAACGACGTGGCCGGTGAGGGTGGAGGCAGTGCAAGGAGCAAATGAATTCATACTTCAAGTTCAAGCTTCATTATCCGATGAACCTCCCTATTCGGAAATCCCTTAGTAGGCGCTTATCGAATTGTGAGTTGGCCGGCACTTATCGATCCAGTAATTTGTCAACCTTCTACTGACCGTGACTTCACTCTCACTGCTTTGTAAGGACTAAGTACCTTTTATTTGCCTCAGTTTATGAGGATGGTGGTCCCCATACCCCAAATCAATCCCCTTCAGAATCCACGCATATAATTGGGAAAGGGGACATTGGACATAACTAAAGCTCCAGAAATGCTAGGTGGGCGAGTCAAAACTCTCCACCCGGCCGTACACTATGGTTCGTACCCTACCTATCTATCCACCTAAATTTGCTCAACAAGTGAACAAACGACAGGAATCCTCGCACGCAACATCCCCTCGGACTCTGAAGACATCAAAGCGCGAGAAATCTCTCCAATCTCCATCGTCGTGTGCAACCTCTCCCCATTCACCGAAACAATCGCGAAGCCGAACTGCACCCTCGCAGGTGCAGTCAAGAAGTCGGTAGTGGTGAGGTAACGCTCCTCTGCGCCGCACACGAAAACCACGAGCACGTTTCTGTCCTCTCCGATCTAAAGGGCTACAAACCCTTCGTCAGTGCGTGGAACGATGGAAAGGGAGACGTAGGAGAGAGCGCCTCTTGCGCTGAAGGCGTTCGAGATGACAGCACAATACGACGAGGCAATCAGTGGGTATTCCAAGGAACAGTACTAGCACCGAGTTGCCAGCTGAGAAAATAGCAGGGCCAGTCCGGAGGATCGCGTTGAGGCGCAAAAGCCCGCGCAGGCCTATCATGTTTCCGAGGGTCAGAGGTGCTTTGTTCATGTAACAGCAATTTCAATGGTGGATCAAATATTTTCCGGAGACGTCGTCCACAAGCCTCTGGCGACAGATGTCCTACCTGGGCCGATTATTAAATTACGTACTAGGGTTGTACAATCTTTCGTTCATAGCTACAGGCTCGTGCTTCTGTTATCCTAGTTGTATAGCCATCGGTGTAAAGCTGGAGAATGGAGTCGCTTTTAGCAAGTCAAGTTGATCTATTGACTCACTGGCTCAATATTCAATAACTATAACCTGACAGCTTCATTTCAAGCAGTCTGCTGGAAAGAAATTTGATTCGCCCGGCTTTGTAGGAACTCCTTCCTATGAGGATGATGGCCATCCAACATCCACGTACACGGAATCGGCGTGTCACAATCTCCTTCGCCTCCTCCACGTCCTTATCAGATTTCGCATCTGGAAATTCAACCGCCATGTCAATTGTAAATTATCCCCATACTTTCTCATATTCACCCACCTTAATCCTCCACCCAATGAACGTTGTGGTACAGCTGCGCGAGATGCTTCAACGCTTTCTTGAACGCCAGGTGGAGGTGGAGCTAGGGCCAGACTTCGCATGTGTACTGTTAGGAAGTCCACTTACGGATCCTTGACATGCATCTGTGCGAACTTTGTGGACTCAGGTGGTATGACCTGTTTGCAAGATGTTGAATCGATGCGTGGGCATGTCGCGAACGTGTGCGTCGGGGCCAGAGGAAGCGGGGACGGGAGTGAAGTGGACTGGCCAGAAAAGTTTCCTGTCAGTTACAGGGCGCTTTCGCAACGACGGCGGAATCCTTGTCGTTCAAGTATTCAACGGACCCGGCTGAGTTAGACCATTGGTAGCCGGAGAGAATGGCTGTGAGTTGGGCTGACATGGTGTGCATGTGTAGATACCATGGTTGATGTCGTTTGAAGACTGGTCATCAACGTGTGGTCCATCCATGTATAAAGAGGTGTTCCTTCGCTGCTAGCAAAAAGAGTTGCAATGTGGCTTGCTTGAGGCCTTAAGGTGTCGCATATATGCCCCATGAACGAAGGTTCAACGGAGCATAATGCTTGTAGCGTTCCAAATCGGCGCTCAGAGTCTTCACCGCTTTTTGCGCGACTTCCCGCTCTCCTCTACAGAGAACAACACATGAGGAAACCCGCCCAGAAGAAGACAAATACGCACACTTTGTATTCATGGTTTTCGAGGCACACTTGCCCTTTTCCTTTTCCCAGAGTATCCAACAACCACACCTTCATATCTTCATTTACAATCTTCACGATATCTTCATCTACGTTTCGTAGTTCTGGCGAATGAGATCGAACTAATCAAAAAGTTGAGATATTATGCCGACGCGCTGGAGCTCGTCCTCACCATCAGTATTTGGCGGCCCTTGAAGGCTGGAGAAGGTTTGGAGGTTTGAGCAGCGGAGTTGGCTAGGTAGGGCGAGGGGACTCGGCCGCGAACATACTGTAGAGAGTGGGCAATCTCCCGCTGTTGGTTTTGCATCAAGGTTTTCCCAGGTGGGTGAATAACCCTTCGAGCTCCAAACTTCCAGGTTATCGCTGAGCGGTGATTGCTGAAACTCTTGGAAGTGCTTCGTTGGTACAAGTTAGCACCCGTAAAACTTCGTCCAAATAAAGACAAGGCCCCTGTGAGCATAACACGACCAAACATGCGGCTCTCCACCATTTAATGTGGATGGCAAAACCTCAAAAAGCATTCGCCACTCGCCGGCTTGGCGAGACGAGTACGTGAGGGCTTGGCAAATGCTGGCGAGTGCTGGCGAAGCTGGCGAATGAGCAAATATAGCATTTTTACTGATTTTAAGCTATCTACGCTACACCTAGTGACCTAATCAATGAATTAGCATCCCATTTATCATTAGAATCACTAGTGTCAGTGACAGCAGTAATTTCGTCATCGATACTGAGGGGTGTTGAGCCTGCGCGAATATTATCAAGGTCAGTTATGTCAAAAACTTGTTCAAGAGGAACATCTGCAGTGATTCCATCGCCTTCGCCTGTCGGTAACTGTTTATCCAGCTTGTCAAATTCCGCGTCGATTTCTTCTTCCGTTATCTCCTCGAGGCCCTCAAGGTCACTGTTGAAATTGGCTGGGAGGGGAGTCCAATTATACGCCTGTATCAAATCCTCCGCCCTTTCCACATTAATCCCCCCATCGGCTTGAGTATGCATGTGCGCATGCTTTCGACGCGTTGATTTTCCCGCCTTAGTCGCTTCCTCCTGTACTTGGCGTGTGTAATGATTTCGGAGCGTTCCCAGTGTCTTGAGATGAGGTATCGTGAGACGGGAACGCTTGACACTTTGGATGCCGCCAAGGTTGGAAAAGAAGCGTTCAACCTCAGCCGCGTGAGGAACGATGCTGAACAACTTGATTGCCAGGGCTTTGAGAGGGTGGGAGGCGACGCTCACGAGGAGGGACTTCCACCAATCCCTTCCATCAGCTTTCCCTCCCTGAAACGGTCCCTGCACATGAAAATACCCTTTGATATCCCTGAGCAAGGCTGTTGCCATCTCCCTGCTCCAACCCCAATTCGATGCGATGGCGAGTGATATTTTGTATGCGTCCTCTAGTTTGTGTGAGTGACGAGAATTCGAGATGGCGAGTTTTCGGCAGAGGGGGTGGAGAAACAGGCAAAGCCAATGGAGGTCAGTGTTCATCTCGTGGAATTGAGTGTTCAAAACCCGCTGGGCGTGCTGCAGGAATCCCGAGTCATCTCCAGATTTGAGAGGTAATCGGGTGACTTCCCGATGGGCCCAGATCAGCTGAAGCATGCAGTCTGCCAAGGTAGCGTCTCGAGCTTCAACGTCGCCAATGATGTCGACCAAGGGTTTGCAAACCCGAATCAGCTGGTCCGTCCGTTGCCAGCGATCAATGTCGAAGACAGTTTTGACGACATCCTTCGCAACTGGAGTCAGACCGCCAACTGAGTGTTGTGCGTCGTGACGAAGGCAGAGCGTAGTCAACGGAGCCTTGTGATCCCGTACGCTCAGCGCTTGGAGGATAAGCGCATAGAAACGCGATTCCGTGTTGGTTTTTAGGCCGCGCGTGACCTTGTTTTCTTTTGCAATGATCTTGAGTTGGCCTCCCCAATAATGTGACGAGTTGAAGAAAGAAACAATACGTGAATTTGAGGTAACAGTCTTCTTGATGCTCGGGTAGCTCACAATCTTTCCGATTATCGTATTGATGCTGTGCATGAAGCAATGAATTGTCTGATACTGTAAGATAAGCTCTGGGGATGCAACATAAGGTTATGCACTCACGAGAATCCATGGATACTCATTCTTCCATTTTCTGCGAAATGCAACCATCGGGGTAGGATTGTCAGTACAAACGGCAATAATGGACTTGGGCTCAACGCTTTTCTTTGCCAGGGCCTTGGTCGCAACGTCGCAAAGGTTATCTCCAGTCGCTCTGATCCCGGTCAGTTCCTCCACTCCCAACACCACAGGAAACTCCCCAACTTCGGCAACCATGCACCCATAGACGCTGCGTCTTTGGCTGTCATCCCACCCATCCATGAGGTATGTGAGATTGTTCCTCCCCTCCAACCTTTTTACGTCTGCAGCGAATGCCTTTGCTTCCTCACCAGGAAGGAGTCGCTCCATCAACGTACACTACCTGATCAAAAGTAATGTCACATCATTTTTTGGACAAAGTTGGTGCTATAACACAAGAACCAAACCTTTAAAGAACTAAGCTCTGGTGTATGAAACATAGCTAAGGAGGTGTAGATTGTACATACCAAGTTTGGGGGTGAACAAATAAAAACTCAGGATAAGGCAGGGCATTGACTGTGACAACTTCCAAAAATGGGATGCAACAAAATGGGAAAATTCTGAATGACTGCAACCTACTGAAAGCAATTCACCACTTGAAGAAGAGATATTTTGTACACTGGATCTCCCTACTATTGTTATGAGCTCCCTCAAGTATCTATGCTATAAGCTTCTATATTCTATTCTAAAAGGTAAATTCAAATTTATTGCCCTCCTTGCCCATTCCCAGCTAAAAATGTTTCTGAGGATTGACAGGAGAAGGCATCTATTGTCATAGTATTGTACAGATACAGAATTATTACTGTTACATAGTCTTATCTGACCCCATTCACAAGATTTAAGCATGCAATCATTATTTAAACTCAATAAAGTGTGAAAATTAAGAAATGTATCATCATTATCATTCCCAGAAAACCTACTTCCAAAGGGTTACAGTCAATATAGTTAATTTGAACTGTCAATGGTAAGTGTTTCTACCCACCTTTCAAGTTTTGGACACAGATGCTTCTCATATGGCCTGCAAAGCTCACTAAATCAATTAAAATCATGACAGAGGGATGTCTAAATCTGGCCTAGAAAGGTCTGGGGGTGTCAGATCCTTGTATAAATAGGACCTCTGTTGATTTCTTTGGGGTGGTGTTCCTAGGTATGAGAAGTGCCTTGTGAAATATTTTCAGCCCCAATTCACCAAGAAAAATGTCAAGGATTGGTCCAGGACGATTGCTCTATGCAAAATGTACTTTTGTTGGGGACTTTTCAAGTTATACCCAGTGTAAATTTATTTGCTATCATATTATACCTCAGGTGTTGTCTAAAGGACATCCTGAGTCTCCATGGATCAACTCAAAAGAATGGTAGCATTTTTTCTTCTTGCAGAAAAGAAGGACCAATGTTGTAGATGCTTGTTTACTTTCAGAAAAACTCTGGAAATTAACTTCTACAGACATCATGCAATGTTCATTTTTACATTTCTACCTACCTTTTGTATTATACACACTACAAACATTAATAGGGAGTTAATTTGCCCCATTCCAACAAATATGTTGAGTGAAAAATACATAAAGTGGAGACCAAGTTCAAATTTACCTTTTAGGGAGGATATAAAATTTTCTGGCCCAAGGACTTTATGAAGCTCATGACAATAGCAAGGAGATCCAGTGTTCAAAATGTCTCTTCTTCAAATGGTGAATTGCTTGCAGTAGGTTGCAGTCATTCAGAATTTCCCATTTTGTTACATCCCATTTTTGGAAGTTGTCACAGTCAATGCCCCGCCTTGTCCTCAGTTTTCATTTGTTCACCCCCAAACTTGGTATGTACAATCTACACCTCCTTAGCTATGTTCTATACACCAGAGCTTAGTTCTTAAAATGTTTGGTTCTTGTGTTATAGCACTAACTTTGTCCAAAAAATGATGTGACATTACTTTTAATCAGGTAGTGTATAACGAGATGCAGGGCCGTAAGACGGACGTAACGTCTGAACCCATTTCCAAAAGAATGGGTTGTCAGCAGCAGAGAACGGAATGTTTCCGTGAATGAAGAATCTGTAAGTCTTAATTATTCAATAGCGTTCCATGTATTTCCTTTTCACAAACCTCAACATCTGAATGTTTGCCTTATTAGTCTCCACTTCTGACATTGCTCTATCAAAGAATGCATCGATCGGGTGTTTCACTGCCACGGCAGACCCTGACTTCCCCTTTTGCTTCTTCCCCACACCAGATTCCTCAACAATCTCAACGTCACCGTCCTCATCTGATGAGACAGCCTTCTCAATCCCTGCTTTCAACATCAGCAAGCGCCCAGCTTCTCTGCGCACATCCGGAGGCACATGCTTGCAGTTGCCTTGCCCGTCGGTCTTTGCTAGATGGGAAAGGCAGCGTACGTCACGGTGAACGATCGGGGTGGCTTCAGATGCCGGGCAGTATTTGCACGTCATGATCCATCGGTGAGATTTCGTTCTTGTGTCTTGCTCTCCTGTGAAGTGTTTGTGGATAAAGGAGTCTTTGGGGTGCCCACCCTTATTTCTGCTTGCCATGAGAGTTGTAGGGGTAATAGATATTATTCTACACTACTGAAATGCCACGTCCTTCCCGAAAATTTACTTTCCTTTTTTGGCTTTTGCCAGGTCTCGCCACCCTTTTTTAGAATTTTCATTTCGCCAGCTGGCGAAACTGGCGTGGCGAGCTGGCGAGCTATTGCCAACAACACTACCACCATTGAACCAACCGTCAACGCGTCAACGTTCCAACAACGATGCTTTACTTAGCAGGTCGCTTGCACCTCACTTAGCACGATCACAGCTCTACTCACCCGACAACACCTCTGGATATACCTTTACGAGAAAAAATTGACTTTGCGATGGCAAACTAAAACTCCCACAACGTCTGTCCCCCCCAGTCACACGCAATGTGGGGGATGGCTTCTCCCGTCGAGACGGGGAGTTCAAATTCCTCTCCCAATTTGTACGCTCCAATTCCAGTTGAATTTTAATACATTTAGAACATTTACATAGTCGACACTGACAAAAACGAGAATAGAATGTCTGAGTCATGCGACAAACGCACGAACAAGAAAGCAGTGGTGGTAGATATGATTCTCATCTGGCGAACTACTGGAAGATCGAAAGCGAAGACGAAGCAGAAACAACGCATCGATAAAATGGGACAGTGCCAGTGACGGATCATGGAACTTTTGGTATGTATCCAATACGGCCATTACCTCCATGAACTATACTGGTTCTTCAGAATTTGTGCATGGTTTATCTGCGCATCGCATTCCAGCTAACTGCATAACCGTAGACCATATCTAAATTTTACTTTGTGTGCCTTTATTTGTACAAACAACCGTATTAGGTAGCACGCCCATCCAAGTTGGCAAGTCCCAACCGCTCCACCGTTATGATGTGCAGGGCAGGATTGGAGTGTTTGGAGCAACTACCGAAACGGTGCTAGAACTTGGAGCAATGGGCAGCGTGCACGAATCGGCGTCATGGTTTACATAGCCACAGCCTAAAACAGATGTTTACACACAGACAAAGGCACAAAGTGAAATTTCAGATGTGGTCTATGATTATGCAGTTAGCTGTCAATAAGTTGGGCAATGCAATACCTTGGAAGAGCTCACCTCGAGTTCCCTTTCTAAGGCTTCGACATCTCGAATGCACTCATTGATATCATGTGAGTGACCCTCCCAGAATGCCTTGATCTCCTGCAGAATTCCCCCAGATGTCAAGAGCGTCCTTTCATGGAGTTCGAAAGTCCTGTAGCGAATTCTAATGAGAATGCACTGTGGTCAACTTCCTAAGTTATGTCATCTCATCAAACGGCATTGACACTCACCTTCCCATGTTTCTCGCGATCTGGGCAGTGAAATTTGTATCCGACCGACACATGATCCCACTATTGATGGCATCCTGGAGCTTTACCTCCAAGGATTGAAGTTGATGTTGCAGCTTTTTCATGCGGTTCTGTGGGCAGGTGGCATGCATGATATTGCAGATACATATAACACCACCGAGAAGGATGGCTCCAAGCCTGACCAAGTCTTGCAGGATAATGGATAGAATAACCATCCCAATGGCTGATGCGATGGCTTGGTGATACTCCTGAAGGGTTGAAAACATGGCAGGCGGGAATAAGTTCTTGAGTAATCTCCCTTTCACTGAGTTTTATATCGCGTCCCACACATAAATGTATGCCTTAACTTTCCAAGGAACACCGCACAGCCTCGCTCCTTGCCAAAAAGAGCAGCACCACTTATTTCATCCCGATGAGACACTGATACCCAGACATATGCACCCAAGTATGCACCCAGCTTCATGCACCCAGATTCAATCAGCCCGATTAGTTCGCACCCTGATTAGCTCGCACCTGTAAGGGGTGTACCAGTAGTTGTTTCAAACTTTCTTAGTGACGCATGATTTCTGGCTCACCACTTTGTCAAATTCTATGATCTTTTTTGCAACTCATTACAGCTGAAGGCAGAACGATAGGCCAAGCCAGATCAACACATGCACAGGGCAGACCCTTAAATTTTCAAAGCGATGTGATGGCTGAGGCCGCTGAGTTCTCACAGGGTGTGAAATTTCAACCTCCGGATTGCTGAGACCCTATACCACCATAAAATTTGAGAGTCCGCCCTATGTTTGTGTTGATTCGGTATGGCCTATCATTCTGCATTCAGCTGTAACTACTATAGGAATTTCTAATTTTTTTGGCGTAAAGGTGTTGTCACTGTTGTGCTTTGAAAATATCACATGATTGAGTCTAGTTTTGATTTGTTCTTTGTCCCTACTCCCAACAGAACTTCATCTTTCTCTCCAATTCTTTTTAGTTAAACTTCTGTATATCATTGAAATGTATCTGGAAAGTTTTAGAATAAACGGTTCAGCCAATCTGGAGGAATGTGAGAGACCATTCCGTTACTTGTGTTTGTCTGTAAAGAGTCTAAGCGTGTCTCCAGAACACAAATCTTTGAATCTCTCTCTAAAAACTTGAGGCAATAGGTGGCATGCATATATACAGGACCTGGGAAATTCATCTCAGATGCCTGATCTTTGGTGGGCAAAATATTCTCATGGTTTTTCCTTTAACTTGTGCATTGGTTGAGAGAATGGGAACCATTTTCGAAAAAAAAACAAATCTAAAAAGTCAAAATTTGTCCACACAATCCTCCAAAAGGGCAATTTTTGTCTGCACATGAAAAATGGTCCCTGGCAGGCCATTTTTTGTTTTCTCGCCTCAACTCGGCCTGCAGCACATTTTTGATTTTTTGAGTATGGAGATCAGGCACACCTATGGTTACCACATAACGCCTCTAATTAGAAGTGGTCAGTGATTGCCTGAACCCCTCTAAGGAGAGGGCTTATATCGATATTCCCATCAGTTCAGTTAATTGTTGAATAACTCGTGTGGGACTTCATCAATTTAGCCCTCCCTCGGTAAGTATTATCCGGTGTACCTTCCCGCCGTTCTCAGGCTCCCTATTGGGAAGGTCGTCCCATCAGCGACACCACATGTGCCTTCCCATCACGCTCCGTTGCCAAATGCGGACACGGCGGTTGGCGCGTGTGACTTTTTCCGTGCTCACTGTTTGTGATGATGAGCAGCTGTATTCCACTGTTCCCAGTCCATTCCCTTTGCTTTTTCTTGCCTAAGCCCACACAATAAGCCTGTAAAGTAGTATTATATGGCTACCTGCATGTAAATAGGCCACAGAGTTGTGTAATCACCTACATGAATATGCATGCTCATCCCCAGTACCCATAGCCATCTACAGAGAGACTAAGAGACCCAATGGCCAGCTTGGATATTCATTATTAGAGTGTATGAGGGAGGGTATATAACTGCAGGGCTGTGGGATGGCCAGAACATATCTATTCTGCAGGTGTAATATACCCCAGCTTCCTACCTCTACTCACCCACTCCCAAGGTACCTATATCTAAATTAAACACATAGAGCTACTAGGATAGCTATTTAGAAGAGTTCTGGGTATCTATTTTCGCTATTTTATGGGTATGAAGGGTACCATGGCCTGATATCTCCAAAAGTCATCTCAGTTCCTGGGAGACTATCAGGTCATTGTAAGTGTATTTGAATCAGCTAAAGGGTAGTTATACAAGCTATAAAAAGGTTCACCAGGTTTAAAAGTGAGCGCCTTTATGCTATGGTAGTATTTGAAGTGGGGGATGAGGAGGTATACCTGGGATCAGTGATCAAGCCATACCTCCATCAATAAAAATTATCTGAACATTATTAGGACAGCTATGGGTGCTTTATGAGTCCCTTATATTGACTTACACAGACCATGTTGCCCACAGAGAAGGTGGTAAAATGCTATCCAGGTAGGGGGAAGGTGTGTGCAAAAAACACGAAATCTCTCTCTTCTGAAGGGAATTCTCTACTAAAAATATATCTGGGTACATAGATGGTGAGCTTAGTGTAACTATAGATGGAATACCGAAAAATTTGGAAGATTGAGGAGATGTATGTCTCCATATGCACGAAATGGATGTCAAAGGAGGTACATCAAAAGTGGAGGATTATGATCAAAGTTTGGCTACATATCTCCAAACAACACATTAGCCTCTTGGATTTGATTGTTCACCCTACAGCCAACCAATCTGTCTGAAATTTGGATATGCTTTAAAAGCTATACTAAGCTCACCATCTATGTACCCAGATATATTTTTAGTAGAGAATTCCCTTCAGAAGAGAGAGATTTCGTATTTTTTGCACACACCTTTCCCCTACCTGGATAGCATTTTACCACCTTCTCTGTGGGCAACATGGTCTGTGTAAGTCAATATAAGGGACTCATAAAGCACCCATAGCTGTCCTAATAATGTTCAGATAATTTTTATTGATGGAGGTATGGCTTGATCACTGATCCCAGGTATACCTCCTCATCCCCCACTTCAAATACTACCATAGCATAAAGGCGCTCACTTTTAAACCTGGTGAACCTTTTTATAGCTTGTATAACTACCCTTTAGCTGATTCAAATACACTTACAATGACCTGATAGTCTCCCAGGAACTGAGATGACTTTTGGAGATATCAGGCCATGGTACCCTTCATACCCATAAAATAGCGAAAATAGATACCCAGAACTCTTCTAAATAGCTATCCTAGTATCTCTATGTGTTTAATTTAGATATAGGTACCTTGGGAGTGGGTGAGTAGAGGTAGGAAGCTGGGGTATATTACACCTGCAGAATAGATATGTTCTGGCCATCCCACAGCCCTGCAGTTATATACCCTCCCTCATACACTCTAATAATGAATATCCAAGCTGGCCATTGGGTCTCTTAGTCTCTCTGTAGATGGCTATGGGTACTGGGGATGAGCATGCATATTCATGTAGGTGATTACACAACTCTGTGGCCTATTTACATGCAGGTAGCCATATAATACTACTTTACAGGCTTATTGTGTGGGCTTAGGCAAGAAAAAGCAAAGGGAATGGACTGGGAACAGTGGAATACAGCTGCTCATCATCACAAACAGTGAGCACGGAAAAAGTCACACGCGCCAACCGCCGTGTCCGCATTTGGCAACGGAGCGTGATGGGAAGGCACATGTGGTGTCGCTGATGGGACGACCTTCCCAATAGGGAGCCTGAGAACGGCGGGAAGGTACACCGGATAATACTTACCGAGGGAGGGCTAAATCGATGAAGTCCCACATGAGTTATTCAACAATTAACTGAACTGATGGGAATATCGATATAAGCCCTTTCCTTAGAGGGGGTCAGGAGGACCCCCGAAAATCCTGCTAAATGGTAGATACCGATCCGGACAGAATTTTTCAAAATGAGGCGCTAGGATAGATACAAACCGGACAGGTTTTCGAAAACATCAGCAAAATGCTAGATACAGAATCCGGACAGGCTTGCAAGAAGAATCAGAGGCTAGATACTAACTGGACAACTATGGTCACATAGCTCAACGGAAAAAAAGTATGTACTTTACGAAGCCTGACATGTGGTCTGTGGTTCGAACCTTTTGCCGCACAAAAAAATTTGGCCCTGACTTAGGCTAGATACAGTCATCAACCGGTCAATGACACAAACATTTTTATTGACTGAATCACATCCCTCACACATCGACTTCTCAAAAACTGAATTGTACAAAATCTGATGAAGTATTTACACTACACAATTTAGTACTTAAAAACTTGCTATCTTGCCAACTTTTTGAGGACTGAATTTTTCGGTTGAAACAGTGTCAACACCATTCAATGACACAGTCACAGGTTACTTGATTGGGATATGGCATCAAGATTTGTTTTAACTTATCTGAGAAATATCTTCCTCAAGGGACTCATGTTAGTGCACCTGGAGTTCTCAAGTATTGAACAGAGGTCATCCATGCATTTTAGGCTGTCAGCTGAGGCAAGGCGGAGGAAAGATTTTCATTTGACGAGTAAACCCAATTCGGATGTGTCACAAACTCTGTCACATTTGGTTACCCATCTCAATGTCATTTCACACCTTTTCCTTGCTGACAGTCCAGACAAGCCCCTACACTCTAGATAAATTTTGATTATTGTACCCTATGTAGTTTGTATTGGAGGACTGTCAAAATAAATCTCAGTCTTCATGAGGTTGTTGCCAGATCAGGGTAATGGAATTGTTGAAGTCTGATCAAAACCAATGAATAGAGCTTTTAAGGAGTTCAAGAGAGGCTGTTGCTTCAAAAAAAGCACAGTCATAATGATATAGTATTCCCTTACAATGACATAAAATTTCTAAGAGATGCGAGCAAAAATGGTGGAGTAAAACTGTTTTGTGTCATTGACCCAGCTGTGTCATTGACCTGTTGATGACTGTACACAGTTCGGACAACTTTTCGAAATTTTGGTCTAGGCTAGATAAAATCCGGACAGACTTCGCCAAAATTGGTACGGACAAGAATCTGGAAATCGGCAATTTCAGTATCTATCATTTAGCAGGATTTTCGGGGGTCCTGGGTCAGGCAATCACTGACCACTTCTAATTAGAGGCGTTATGTGGTAACCGTAGGTGATCAGGCATTTGACATGAATTTCCCAGGTCCTATATATACACCCTGATGGTACCTCAAAGTGCTGTGTGGTATTTATTCTCTCCTACTTGGAAAAAGCGGGTCGATCCGACGCCCATTCAGATAGGCTATTGAAGATTGTAATAGTTGCTCTCCAACTCATTTTGATGGCATGGTGGATAATCGTTCCAATGCGGGGCTAAAGCTCCCTGTGCATTGCCATTTCGGCCAAGGGGGGAGCGGGATTTGAATCTGCCATATGGGGTCGGTTGGTTAGTCCAGCCAGCAGGCCGTTAAACTTTTTTATTTAAAGTACCAATTTCAGGTAATCTATGGGTCGGATGAGCTCAGTGCGCTCTCTGAGGCGTTCCGCAAGCTGTCCTCACTTACCAAGTGCAGTACTTACTATGCTATTCACACTTGTGATCTAAGAAGCCTGGTATATGATATAGATTGAGGACAATATTTGAGATGATAAAACTGTTTTCTGTCCACATTGTAATTGAGGTGAGAGTGATGCAGTTGAGGCAGAGGACAAAAGCAGAGTAATTATCTGCAGGTAAAAAGGCTGTGAGACATTGTGGGTAGGTCTTTTCTTTTTGTGTCATTTCAGCCTGACCACTGACTATGCAGTACCACTTTTCATGGGTTGGACTGCCAGTGGATCTTGGTATCAATGACTGGGTTTGTGACCCATGTAAGAGCATGAAGAAAAATAGAGGAAGGGGCAGCAAACGAAGGATAAGACGACGGCTGACATTGGGCTGACATCCCAAAATATGTTACCTATTTATAGATTTACCTATATATGGAAGGTTGTTCCCACGCCTGGTTGGTTAGTCCGGCCATATTGGCCTTACCAAAAAAATCAACATGATATATTAAATTAAAATTGTGCTCCCCCCTTGATTTCGGCTCGTGCTCGTGAGGGGCTTCAATTCTTCTGAACAAACCCAGTCCTACGGGAAGTTGTCCAGTACAGCAGCGGTAGCAAGGTAGGGTCGCCCGTTTCATGTACTGCCAACTTTTCGCCATCTTTGTTAGAATCTCGGATTTTGTCGTGCACTTGTGGCATACGCCGCCGTAGTGCCCGTAAATCCTCACACAAAGCCAGACTCCAAAATGCAGCTGCTCGACTCGCTCGATGACCCTCTAAATACTATTAGCGTATGACAAATGTGATCATTGATGGGAAAGAGCTCGCGAGTATAACTAATCACTCCACTCAAAAGCACCGTCACGGTCAACCGGTCAACAGTCATCGATTTAGATCAAAGATCCCTAAGCAAGGTACTTGTTATCTCCGCCTCAGAGTGCCAATCTATGTTGTTGACCGAGCCCTTGTGATCACACTGAAGATCCGTAAAGACACAGAGACATGTAATATATCCTGGTTCGAGCCGAAATGGCAATGCACTGAGGGAGCTTTAGCCCGCATTGCAATTACAGTATCCACCATGCCGCCGCACTATATATATAGGTGGCCCATGTAAGGTGAAAATATCAGAAAAACCACGTTCAATTTTTTTGCTCCTCGCCTCTCATGTTTTCAGTGACGCTTCATGAGTATCGCCAAGCGATTATCTCAGCGGTGTGGATGGTCATTCTATCCATCATCCCACCAGACTTGGTACGGATTGGAACACTACTACTGGGTGGTGTTATATGTCTCTGTAATGTTGCGCACGCCATGCGTCCACAAGTCCTCATGGAAAAGTTGCGACTTCGACTTCTGATCCTAGAGGGAAAACTTCGAGACACCGTCGATAGTGGGATTATTCACCTGTCAGATACAAATTTCACTGCTCGAATCGAGACAAACATGGGAAGGTGAGTACGAGTGTTGTTTCATGGAATAATATAATTACAATCACCACGACAGAATTCAATACAGGGCCTTGGAGCTTCACGAGAGGACGCTTTTGACGTCGGAGGGGATTCTACAAGAAATAAAGGCAGTCGGGAAGGGTCACTCATTCGAAATTAATGCGTGCATTCGGGATGTGAAAGCCTTGGAAAGGGACCTCGAGGTATGCCACCCTTCGGAGACTCGGATATCAATGTTGCTTTTCCTGATTGATAAAATGCGCAGATAAACCGCGCAAAAATTCTGAAGAACCGATTTCATTCATGGAAGTGACGGCGGAACTGAATGCGTACCAGAATATCCACAATCCTCCACTGTCCCATTTGACTCCGATACTTTGTCGCAGCTTTGTCTGAGCTATCAATCTTCCAGTATTCGCCAAATTAGAACCATATCCATCACCGTGTCTTGTTGTTTCGCATGATTTGGGCATTTTTTTTCGGTGTCGGTTAGGTAAATTTTTCGAATGCATTAGTATTGAAGTTCAATTGGATTGGAACACAATTGGGGGAGCAATTAGATTCTCCAATGTCAGCCAGCTCGAGGGAAGGCCTCACAGCGCGCTTGCAACACGTATGAGGGGCGGACGTTGTAGGGCCTTTGATTTGCCATCGTAAAGATGAACTTTTCTCGTGGACTAGAGCCGTGATTATGCAAAGTGAGGTGCAAGTGATCTGGCATCGTTGTTGGTGACTGATGAGAGGCATGTTTGGTTTGTGTCTGGACTCGTTTGGTCGTGGTTCGCCTGTGCGGGCCGAAGGCCCGAAAGCAGAAGGCAGGCCGACAGAAACGTGCAGGTGCCAGGCGCCCATGTCAACCGCTACTTATCGTTCACTTTCTGTTTAATCAACGGTGTGGCGGGATCAACGTGAGTGGATCAGAACTCGAACCATACTAGGAAGCCGACATACACAACCTCTGGACAATTTCCAGGCCAGACGATTCGTGTTGAGCTATAGGAGCTGCAGAAGGCGGAGCGGGGCAGAAAGTATACTCGCTGGGTTTGACCATCACGTCGATGATGATTCATCGTCACCCAGGTATGCAAGAGTCGATCGGCGTCCACTCTATCCACCCCCTGCCGTTTTGTTCGTGTGTTTGAAGTAAATCAAACAGATTCCGGAAGGCGATGGGAGAGCATAAGGAACAGAAAGTTCGGTGATGCATGAATTCGCCGACGAGATATCGATACCACAAAGTTCGAGATGGGCGCGTACTATAGAGTTGTGAGTCCGAGTCGTTGTGAGTTTACTACTGTCCTTTGTATACTTCTGCGACTTTTCTCGCACTGCTTTGCAAGGACTACTTTGTATGAGGATGCTGGTCCCCATACCCCAAATCAATCCCCTTCAAAATCCACGCATACGGATCTGGCGTATCAGGCTTGGGCACCTCCTCCGCAACCTCCTTTTCCTCCTCAACAACATCTTTATCAAAATAAACCCTTGCAAACTCAGCAGCTAGATCGATACCACTCGTTATGCCAGCCGCGCTCCAAACCTTCCCATCCTTCACCCATCGCCTGTCACCCACCCAGTGTACGTTATGGTCCAGCTGTCCAGACTGCGCGAGGTGTTTCAACGCCTTCTTGTTGGATGCTACGCGGAGGTGGTTCAGGATGCCTGTGCGAGCTAGGAGAATGCTCCCCGTGCATACTGTCAAAAACCTGACTTTGGGGTCTGCGAATCGCGTCTGCACGAACTCTGTGAACTCGGGCGGAACGGGCGTGCTAGGTGAATTTCCAGGCATGAGGACATAATCGACACGTGGGCAAGTCGCGAACGTGTGCGTGGGTGGTTGCTTTGGCCCAGAGGACGCGGGAATGGGGTCGAGCGTGGACGCGACGTAGTACCACGTCAAAATGGGCGCCTTTGCGACAAGTGCTGGGTCGGCGCCCCTTCCGCGCAGTCGCGCTTGGCTGTGGTCGTTTAAATAGTCGACTGGCCCGGCTGCGTCGAGCCATTGAAAACCTGGGAGGAGGATGACTGCGAAGGAGAGATTGGGGGGCGAGATGTGGTGCTCATGTGTGGTAGATGCCATGGTTGGGGCTCTTTCGAAAAACGATGTTCAGCCAACGTTGGTGTTTTTATACAACCATTGAACCCCAGCGCTCCTCCGGCGCTGAAAGGGAGACCTTCCATCGGTTTCGCGGTCGAAAGAAGCCACCGGCGTCGTATAATTCCGGGATGCTAATCGCAGCAAGTTGACAGCGAGTCAGCGACCCGTGATGCCACGTCTACACACTCCAAGGAACGGGGGTGCTGCTGACCAACTTCTGAACATCAGCTGGACATGTTATCCAAAGCCCGAATATTCAGAAACTCAGAGGTATTGAGCAGGGCAGGGATAGAGACGACATCTAATCTAATCTACTTTTCGTGCGACTACAGTAAGCCAAAGGATCAGTTTTTTGGGATCGATCTCAACCACAACAATTCCTCGCTTAGGATGTCCCAGCCAGTCGGCAAGCCCCACCCACTCACAGACCACACCAAGTATTCAACTAACCTCCACCAGAACGGCCCTCCTTTTGGTGTACGACAAAATCAACCTTCTGGACTCAGCCAAGGGTCCTCACGATGCTGGTGTTGAGATGCAGGAATCCCCATCGAGTGCTTGGCGATACTCTTGAAGCGTCACCGAAAACATGAGAGGAGAGCAAGAGCTCTGAACGTGGTTTTTCTGGTATGCTCAACTTCAAATATCCTACATGGGCCACTTACATCGTGCAGTTATGTGTAGATTCTGGAATCCTTATCCTGAAGCGTGGCCTCCACCTCGTTGCTTAGCCGCTAAGCAATCGGCAATCATTTCAATATCTTTCCATCCTACGCGATTACGACAGGCTTAGGGCACAGTGCGTACGACAGAACGTTGAGATTTTTTTTTCTCAAGCACTGCATTCTATAGATGGCGTCCTACATGGGAACCAATGGCGTCCAAGTAGAACGTAAGCCCAAAAAATAATTATTGGTGTCCGATGAAGGCAACTTTCGGCCACAACGCCTGAAGCCACCACTGGTCCCGGGAACTGTAATTCGTAAGATGGATGCATGAATTTTATCGATGAGATATTGATACCACAAAGCTCGAGACTTATCGAGTTGTGAGTTCGCTACATAGCACTGGGAACGATGCCAAGAGTCCATTGCATTCGGTCTCAATCTGTCCAGTCAAGGTAACTTTACATGATGATATCTTTGTACTTATACTTACTACGGCTTCACCCTCACCGTTTTGCAAGGGCTACTTTTTATGAGGATGGTGATCCCCATACCCCAAATCAATCCCCTTCAAAATCCACGCATACGGATCTGGCGTATCAGGCTTGGGCACCTCCTCCGCGATCTCCTTTGCATCCTCAACCACATCTTTATCAAAATAAACCCTCGCAAACTCAGCAGCTAGATCGATACCACTCGTTATCCCAGCCGCGCTCCATACCTTCCCGTCCTTCACCCACCGCCGATCCCCCACCCAGTGTACCTTGTGGTCCAGCTGTCCAGACTGCGCGAGGAATTTCAACCCCCTCTTGTTCGACGCTACGCGGAGGTGGTTCAGGATGCCCGTGGGAGCTAGGAGAAGGCTTCCCGTGCATACTGTCAAAAACCTGACTTTGGGGTCTGCGAATCGCGTCTGCACGAACTCTGTGAACTCGGGCGGGACGGCGTAGGGGATTTCATTTCCAGGCATGAAGACGTAATCGACATGTGGACAAGTAGCGAATGTGTGCGTGGGTGTTTGCTTTGGCCCAGAGGACGCGGAAATGGGGTCGAGCGTGGACGCGACGTAGTACCACGTCAGAATGGGCGCCTTTGCGACAAGTGCTGGATCAGAGTTTATTGCGCGCAGCTTCGCTTGGCTGTGGTTGTTCAGATAGTCGATTGGCCCGGCGACATCGAGCCATTGGTAACCTGGGAGGAGGATGATTGCGAAGGAGAGATTGGGGGGCGAGGTGTGGTGCTCATGTGGGGTAGATGCCATGGTTGGGGCTCTTTTGACAAACGATGGTCAGCCAACGTTGGTGTTTTTATACAACCATTGAACCCCAGCGCTCCTCCGGCGCTGAAAAGAAGACCTTCCATTGGTCTCGTGGTTGGCAGAAACCACGGGCGTGGTATAATTCCGAGCTGCTAATGGCAGTAAGTTGACAGCGAGTCAGCGACCCGTGATACCACATTATATTAATTACACACTGGGCTGCTGACCTGCGCAAGTTCTGAACATCAGCTGGAGAAACTCACAGATAGCAGAAGATAGTCGTGTTAAACAGAAAAAGCCAGCAAAGAGGAGATATCATCTAATCTAATCTACTTTTGATCCCGACTTCGATAAGATAAATGATCAGTTTTTCGTTGGAATCGATCTCAACCACATACCGGACTCGCACACTTCTAGATCTCTTACAATTCCTCGCTCAGGATGTCCCAACCCATCGGTAAGCTCCAGCCACTCACAAACCATACAAACCATTCAACTAACCCCCATCCAAACAGCCCTACTTTCAGTGTACGACAAAACTGATCTGCTGGACTTCGCCAAGGGTCTTCACGATGCTGGTGTCCGATTATTAGGATCTGGAGGAACAGCAAAGAAAATAAGAGACGCAGGGATCCCTATCGAGTACGCTCTGTCTCCCTTCCATTCACTGATCCTTCTTACGACGATGGGAAAAGGGACGTATCAGACATCACCAAAGCCCCAGAAATGCTAGGCGGGCGCGTCAAAACGCTTCACCCTGCCGTACACGGTGGTTCGTATCCCTCTCCTACCTATTTATCTGCCTAAATTGCTCAACAAATGAACAAACGACAGGAATCCTCGCACGCAACATTCCATCGGACTCAGAGGACCTCAAAGCGCAAAACATCTCTCCAATCTCCATCGTCGTCTGCAACCTCTACCCATTCACCGAAACGATCGCCAAGCCAAACTGTACCCTCGCAGATGCAGTTGAGGAAGTCGATATTGGTGGGGTGACGCTTCTCCGCGCTGCAGCCAAAAACCACGAGCGCGTCTCTGTCCTCTCCGATCCAAAAGACTACAAGACCTTCCTCGGCGCGTGGAAAGATGGGCAAGGAGACGTGGGGCAAGGACTGAGAGCTTCTCTTGCGCTGAAGGCATTCGAGATGACCGCGCGGTACGATGAGGCGATCAGCGGATATTTCAGGGAACAGTACGCTAGCGCCGAGTTGCCTGCTGAGAAACTGGCTGGGCGAGTACAGAGAATCGCATTGAGGTATGGTGCGAATCCGCATCAGAAGCCTGCGCAAGCGTATGTTACTGAGGGGGAGCTTCCATTCAAAGGTGGGTTGATTTCAATTGGAATGTGAGTACTGATTCGACAAACTTCGACAGTGTTGAGCGGGTCACCTGGATACATCAACCTCCTCGACGCGCTCAATTCCTACGCTCTGGTCAAAGAGCTCCAAGAAGCCCTTGATCTCCCGGCCGCCGCGTCCTTCAAGCACGTCTCACCGGCTGGTGCGGCCGTCGGCGTCGAGCTCACAGAGACGGAGAAAAAAGTTTACGGAGTCGACGACCTCAAGGAACCTTTGACTCCACTTGCTTCTGCGTATGCTAGAGCGCGAGGTACGTTTCTCATCATTGCCTTGTAGAGCTCACCCAAACCCAACCAACCAATCAGGTGCGGATCGCATGTCCTCCTTCGGCGACTTTATCGCCCTTTCGGCTCCATGCGACCTCGCTACTGCACGCATCATCTCGCGCGAAGTGTCCGATGGGATTATTGCGCCTGGATATGCCGATGAGGCGCTCGACGTGTTGAAGAAGAAGAAGGCCGGGAAATACTGTGTTCTTCAGGTCAGTGCCTCATCCTCTTTGTGAGGCAGGAAGGATATAAATGAGTGCACGCAGATCGATCCAAACTATGTCCCTCCCAGCATCGAGACGAAGCAGGTGTACGGAATCCATCTCCAGCAAAGGAGGAACGATTGTAAGATCGAGTCTTCCCTCTTCCAGAATATCGTCACCAAGAGCAAGGAGGTCCGTCAATATTTGTTTTGTCTTCATCCACTTTACTAACGAAATCATCCCCAGCTCCCATCAAGCGCAGTCACAGACCTCATCGTCGCCACACTCGCTTTAAAATATACACAATCCAACAGCGTTGCATACGCCTTTCATGGATCTATCATCGGCATCGGGGCAGGCCAACAATCGCGCATCCACTGTACCCGTCTCGCAGGCGGGAAAGCCGATCTCTGGTGGCTCCGCCATCACCCACGCGTCCTCGCTCTCCCCTTCAAAAAAGGAGTAAAACGCGCAGAGAAGGCCAACGCCATTGACCTGTTCGTCAGCGGAGAAGTGCTGGAGGGCGGGGAGAAGGAACAGTGGGAGTCCTTGTTCGAGGGCGAGGTGTTAGCGTTGGAGGAGGAGGAAAAGAAGGAGTGGGCGAGTAAGTTGGATGGGGTTGCGTGTTCTAGCGATGCGTTCTTCCCGTTCCCGGATAATGTGCATCGTGCACGGAAGAGCGGGGTGAGGTACCTTGCGGCGCCGAGTGGGAGTGTTATGGATGAGGAGTGCGTCAAGGCGGCGGATGAGCATGGGATTGTGTTTGCGCATACGTCGTTGAGGTTGTTCCATCATTAATTAAAGGGTAAAGTGGGGACGAGCTAAACAGAGGAAACAAGGGAATGTATTTGTGTTATTTTGGTTGTTTTTATGAATGATCTATTTGATCAAGATGTAAGGTGTATATGATGTTGAAGGCCTTTCTGGTGCAACTCTTCTCGTTCGACGAGCAGATCTTCTCCCCAGGACTTGATTTCGGGATGCCGAATATTTGGCAAGCTGCTGTCAAAGAAAGGTTGGAGGTCCTTGTTGTGGTTTCGTTCATATTCTAGCGCCTGGGATGCCATTTCAAACCGGTCAAGGTCTGTAACCGTATCCCCATGTTAGTGTTGGGGTGCGTGAAGAAAGCAGAGCAACACGCCTTTGACGAACTTGGCTTCAGCCGTTTCACCCGCTTCATATTCCTAGATTCAATTAACATCCATAGACTTGAGTTGCACATTTTAGAAAGGTAAACAAAAGCTTACCCTCCACAGCGCGTCTATTCGTTGCGCCGCCGGACTTTCATGTAGCATCTCGTAAACGAAGTTATGCATTGCTTCCTGCACGTGTATCGCATCAATCTCATGTGAGATGAAAGAAGGAAGGTAGGACAGACCGCTTCAAGACGATGTTTCTCGGCTTTTGGTATACCTTCTCTTGGTGCGATGTCTCCGACTTAAAATTTGGGTAACATGAGAAGAGGAACAAAAGAGAGAAGGGGAGAGAGAGAAGGTACCTTGAGCTTCGGCGAGATCATGTACCAGAGCCATCATCACGCATCTATCCGAATATAAGTAATAAGTACTCGCGTCATTGGATGGTGAGGAACCCACTTTGAGATGTCCAGCTGGGCATCCGTCGATAACATGCACAGGATAGCCATCCGGTACATGTGGTCGGATATACTTGGAACGAGCTCGAGTCAGTCAAGGAAAAAGTTCTTGGATCGACAGCATGTAGTATGCACCTCTCAGGATTGGGAATCTATGCGATATTGAAACCTGAATGAGCGAAAACCAAAGGAGAACAGGCGCACGTCATTGTTCACCCATCCTGTCCGTTTTTGCGTCTATAATAGCCTCCCCTTGAGCCAAGGCATCCTAATCACACAAGTGAACCCGTGCAGTACCTTCAATCTCTCGAGGACGTGAATGAACGCGAGTCTATCTGCTCTTTCGCTTCCTTGAGATACATATAACGGTGGAAATACACGCTTTGCTTGAGAGCTTTCGGAGTTCTTGGGTGCTAATTCTTCTGGTGACATATCCACTGGTTGGTTTGGAGAGTCAAGCTTCAGGATCCGTGAAGAGAACGTTTACTGAAAAAACTCACCTCACCTCAGGGCCTCATATCGGAGTCATAGTCACTATTGGCGAAACCCCTATATGCATCGTGAGAACTAGCGAGGCGAGCGCACGCCGCAGAATATTAACGTATTCTGATGGTACCTCGGCACCCCCTGGCACCCCCTCTGATTCGGCAGATTCCTTATCTCAAACCTTCCGCAAAACCTCTTGCCACAAAATTGATACACGGCCTTCTGGGTCGAATCCAACCTTTTTTCAGTTTGGTCTTTGGCAAGAAAAACGGAGAATTGACGAAGTTCTGTTTTTCTAAGTCTGACATTTTATGATTGTTTACTCAGGGAGGTGCCGGGGTACTAATAATTGTATTCCCACCGACGCCACCGTTGATCGGACCGTCGCCGAAAAAAGCTTTGGATGGGCGCCAGCTGTACCGGTATCTCGGCACCCCGTCGGTCACAAAGTATCATTCTGTGGCCGAGTGTGACTTTTCAAAAACAGAACTTCGTCGACTCTTCGTTTTTCTTGAAAGGAAAAAGGTTGGATTAGACTCAGAGGACGCCATTTTAAAGTTGGTGGTAAATTAGTGACAAGAGACCTTGCGGAATGGGTTGAGGTCAAAATTTTGCTGACTTAAAGGGGGTGCCGAGATAGTGGTAAAGGTATGATAATCGGATGTTACTACCGTTTCCATCATTCGCATAATTCCGTAAACGTGACGGTGATTTTTTTTTTTTGTTATGCTCCACAACAACTCAGTCAATTCTTCAATTGCGAGTGGAGTCAATATGTTAGGCCTCCTCCAAGAAATACCAAGCTACCACCCTTCGCTCTAAATCGAGAGACTGGCACCATCGAGGAGGGGATGGTACGCGGAATCGTCGTTCCATGTGCGGACGTGGGAAAGTGTACCCAATATTATGGAAGGTACTAGGTAGATTCACGTCACGTCAAGGGACGAAAATCAAGGGAATTATGCAAACAAAAGTTATTATAAGTACATATTCTGAGAGTAAAAAGTATATTTCAAAAACTTTCCCCCGCCACTCCCCCATCCTACTAAATGTTTTCAACCCTTCAAGAGTACCACCAAACAATTATTTCAGCAGCATGCCAGATGATCATTCTATCCCTTGGCATCCCGCAAGACCTAGTGCGGGCTGGAGCTTTCCTCCTCAGTTTTCTTATGTGCGTGCACGCCAGACGCCCACACATTCGCATGGAAACACTTAAACTTCGACTCTCATCCTTGGAGGATAAGTTGCAGGATGCCGTTGATATTGGAATCATGCGTCAATCGGATTTAAGTTTCACTGACAAATTCACGGACGACATAGTAGCGTGAGCTATTGGCATCGTTTTATGAAAAAAGGTGCTTACTGTGTCCACAATATACGCTCTCTAGCATCCGCTGCGTGATCCTTGACCTCAACGTGAGGACGCTCATGACGTCTGGCGCAATTCTTCAGGAGATAAAGGCCGTTTTGGAAGGTCTTTCACGCGAGATTAACACATGCATTCGGAACGTTAAGGCTCTCGAAAGGGATCTCGAGGTATGCTCTTCCGAGCTACTTCTCTTCCTGGTTTGACATGATGCACAGATAAACCGTGCAAAAATTCTGAAGAACCAATATCAGATTGGCAGGCCAAACTGAATGCATGCCATACCTGTCATGGTCAAAGACTGTCCTGTTTGACCCCTTCCCATCGCTATGTTTTCTTCATGCTTTCGCTGTTCTGTTGCTTGCTAGATCGATGTCCGATGTATTCCCTTTTAGAGATTGCTCTGGCTTGTGCATGTTCTGGATAGACAGGATACCATCTTTTTTGCTTAGCCTAGACGAGTTAAAATAGGAGTATTAGGTATAGCCAGAGACGTCGCAAATTAGAGCCACTATCATGCCAGCAAGTTTTAAGCATCACTGTAGCACGGGGAGGAGCAAGATGTTGTACTTGCTGTGTTCACCGAGCGCCAGCCTCTGATTCGCAGCGACCGACACATCCTCCAACCAGATTACCTCTGGTTGACACAGTCAGTCCAGAACCACAGCTAAGCCCGTCTGCGCTCAATGCGGTAGTACGTGTCATCCACGCGATCTCGCACTAGTGCGCCCGTTGATGTTGGTGTTGGGCAAGAGGAGGGGGCTGATACTGCGGTGAAGCCTTTCAAGAGGACCAAACAACTCCACGAGGGGCGGCAGTGAACCCACTAGCAACAGAAGTGAATTTATCCCCATACCCACCCGTGTCAAGTCTTCCCCTAGTAGCGGGCTGATAACGAAGTTGGGTCTTCGAGTTCCTTTGACCCTCAATCACTCTCCCCTCATTTGCGCTCCCCTCGCTCCTTTGTCCCTCTTCACGCCCCTCCACATACACCCCCTCCGCCCATCA